>NW_027597301.1:0-88528 GCF_964194155.1 Cetorhinus maximus
CCACTCACCCTCCCCAATCCACTCCCCCTCCGCAATCCATTACTCCTCCCCCATCAACTCCGCCTCCCCCATGAACTCACCCTCCGCAACCCGCTCCCTCTGCCCAAACCACTCCCCCCACATCCACTCCCCCCCAATCCACTCCATCTCCCCATTCCACTCACCCTCCCCAAGCCACTCCCCGTCCCCAACCTGCTCCCCCTTCTCAATCCCCCCTCCCCAATCCACTCCCCCTCCCAATTCCCTCCCCATCCCCAACCCATCCCCCTTCCCAATCCGCTCCCCCTCCCTAATCCGCTCCCCCTCCCCCATCCACTCTCCCTCCCCAATCCACTCCCCCTCCCCAATTCGCTCCCCCTCCCCTTTCCACTCCCTCTCCCAATCCGCTACCCATCCCCAACCTATTCCTCCTCCCCAATCCACCCCCCTCCCCAATCTACTCCCCCTTCCCAATCCCCCCTCCCCAATCCACTCCCCGTCCCCAATGCACTCCCCCTCCCCTAGCCACTCCCCCTCCCCAATCCACTCCCTCCTCCCCAAACCACTCCCCCACCCCAATCCACTCACCCTCCCCAATCCACTCTCCCTCCCCAATCCACTCCCCTTCCCCAATCCACTCCCCCTCCCCATTCCGCTCCCCCTGCCCAATCCACTCCCCCACCCCAATCCACTGCCCCTCTCCATTCCACTCCCCCTCCCCATTCCACTCCCCCTCCCCACTCCGCTTCCCCTCCCCAATCCACTCCCCCTGCCCAATCCAGTTCAACTGTGCTGAGATTTCTCCAGTTGAACCTTCTGGATGACTGTCGCTCTGTCAAGAATGTTTCCTCAGCTCTCTCTCCTTTTTACAGCATCTGAACAAGAGCTGGTGGTCTTGGGGAGAGTGTTCCCCAGGGGTTTGTGCTCCAGCCATCAGGCTCTTCAGTGACTGCGATCAGGTGTGGGTGGTGTTGGGCGGGGGGAGGTCACATTCAGGATGAATAGGCTTCTCGGTCAGTGGACATGGTTGTGTTCACTTGGCATTTCAGCAGGCTCCGAGGGTGAATGGAATTATAGGATATTGACCACTTTCAGACTCACTGCAGGGTAAGTCAGTGTGTTTGCAGACAGACAATATGACTGTGGTCCAGGATGTCGACAGGTTGTTTGCCATTGGTGTTTGAAGGATGGGGGTGACAATCTTGCTGCCGTACAAAGCGACGGTGAACAACACGACACTCGGCCCACTGAGCTGCTCTGTCGTTCACCCTCACAAGTGAATGATCCACATTGGGGTTGTCCAGAATTATCTTCAGGATGTGGGGGAATGGGGGTTACCAGATCGAGCAACTTGTTTGTATCACTGGACAGTCACCAATCTGCTGGAGGAGCTCAGACAGTCAGGGTGGAGGCTGGACTGTCCTTTGTTCTTTAGTTTCACGATCCCGCTGCCCAGGGTAGCCTGGTCCCCAGGATGCTGCAGAAGCTTACAGCAAATCGTGGTTCTGGTTAACCCTTTCCTGACCTCAGACCGCGCTTCTCCTACTTCCTAGTCTTGAATGCTGCTGGGCTGATTTCAGGAGCCCATGGAAAGGCAATGTCAGTGGGTGATTAAAGACGACCATACTCTTTGTCAGTTTCCATTCCACCATCATCCACACACAGCTGGACACTGTCCAATTGGGACTCAGGGTGAGGAAGGTGGACCCTGCAAGGGAATAGAGTCCAGCTCCCAGAGCTAATTGATGAAAGTGAGTGTTAGTCACATGCACCAGCGCCAGAACCAGACAATAAGCTGATGTGGATTTGGATCATGCCAGTATCTAAATGATGACCTGACTGTTCAGATGCAATGCTCATCAGATTATGTTACAGCTACAATATGGCACTCATGAATGATGCTTACTGTTATCATGTTAATCCCTGGTCATTGAAGTGTCTGTTCCCAGACAGGTTCCCTCCAGCCTCCTTATCCTCAGTACTACTTAGTTAGTCACCAGCAGTGTGCGGAGAATCCTGAACGATGATCAGCACCCTTGGAAGCTGATCTTTTGAGAGCTGCTCCTTCGTAAGGTCCTCTCCATTCCTCAAGTGACACAGCTTTACCCACCCGCCCACTGGGCTGTCTCTTGGGAATTGTGGGGAGTGTTTGGCTTGTTGTTTCCTCATTCCGGGTTGTTTTTGGGTAGCAACAAACTGAGTTTGGGGCATGCTCAAATTGAACATAGCCCGGGAGCTGGGGAGGGGGGTGGGAATGACACGTGGGCGTAACCCACACAGATGGGACGTGGAAAAAATGCCTCAACCTGAACGTCATTGCTTCAGAGATTTTCCCCATCGAAATCATGCTGGTGCATCCCATTAATTAGATCCACAGTCCTGCCCCCTATTTGGCCGTCAATATTTCGGAGCTGATGTTCCATTCAATCATTTCTAGCTCTGTAAGTCTCTTTCCAAACCACTGACAGCCCAATACAGATGAAAGAAATGGGCATCAGCTCCCTGCAAATTAAAGGGTGTTACTATTAGCACTTCAGAGAAAGGGCTGGGAAGATTTTTCATTCAAGCTGGAACAACACAGAAGCGGCAAGTTTCCAGTCAGCAATGAATGTTGGGCTTGTGGCTGCTACAGCAGAGCTAGATTGCAAAACAAAAACAGAAATACCTGTAAAAACTCAGCAGGTCTGGCAGCATCGGCGGAGAAGAGCAAAGTTGACGTTTCGAGTCCTCATGACCCTTCAACAGAACTAAGAAATAGGAAAGGGGTGAAATATAAGCTGGTTTAAGGGGGAGTTGGGGGGGGCAAGAAGGAGGGGGTAGGTGGTTGTTGGGACAAGCAAGTAGTGATAGGAGGAGATAACCAAAAGATGTCACAGAGAAAAGAACAAAGATGTGTTGAAGGTGGTGATATTATCTAAAAGAATGTGCTAATTAAGATTGGATAGCAGACAGTCACTTCCTCCAAATAAAAGGTGTGGCTATGGGTACCCGCATGGGCCCCAGCTATGCCTGTCTCTTTATGGGGTATGTGGAACATTCCTTGTTCCAGTCCTACTCCGGCCCCCTCCCACAACTCTTTCTCTGGTACATCGATGATTACTTCGGTGCTGCTTCATGCTCTCGTCGGGACCTGGAAAAATTGATTAATTTTGCTTCCAATCTCCACCCCTCCATCATTTTCACATGGTCCATCTCTGACACTTCCCTTCCCTTCCTTGACCTCTCTGTCTCAATTTCTGGTGATGGATTAATTAATTAGCACATTCTTTTAGATAATATCACCACCTTCAACACCTCTTTTGTTCTTTTGTCTGTGACATCTTTTGGTTATCTGCTCCTATCACTTCTTGCTTGTCCCGACAACCCCACCCCCCCTCCTTCTTCCCCCTGCCCCCTCCCCCTTAAACTAGCTTATATTTCACCCCTTTCCTATTTCTACTTAGTTCTGTTGAAGGGTCATTCGGACTCGAAACGTCAACTTTGCTCTTCTCCGCCGATGCTGCCAGACCTGCTGAGTTTTTCCAGGTATTTCTGTTTCTGTTTTTGTTTTGGATTTCCAGCATCCGCAGTTTTTTGTTTTTAGAGCTAGATTGCAGATAGTTGGAGACCAGACTCTGGGGCAAAGTGTTCAGATAGTGCCAGTAAATTGGAAATGGGAAAGGAATTGTCTTGGGAAGTGACTGCAAGTACAGAGCTAGACTGTAGGTCTTTGGAGACCAGACTCCGGGAAGTGTGTTCAGATGGGGTCAGCAAAGTGGAAGTGGGAAAGGAATTATCTTGGGAAGCATTTGCCTGGTCAGGGCCAGAGTGATCTCCTGGACTCGTTTCGATCGCCACGCGGGGTCGGAGAGGAATTTCCCAGATTTTTCTTCCCATATTGGCTCTGGGTTTTTATCTCTGGTTTTTTTGCCTCTCCCTGGAGATCACATGGTCTGGGTGGGGTGAGGATTAGTCGATATGTTGTGTTGAACAAGGGATCTCCGTTGTGTGGGACCAACTGGATGGAGCAGAGAGCAAGCTGTCCGTCTGTGAATTATCTTTCAAGTCTCATTGTTTCAATGACTGAAATCTGGAAATAAATGTGGACTGAAATTGGACAAACTCTCTGTGTGCTCGCTGATTTCTGTGCGTGTCACTGATCCAGGCCCCTGGGTTACTCGTCCAGCCCTATAACCATGATGCTGCTGCATTGTCCTTCGGCTCAGCTGCTGACTGGGTCAATTCTCTGAGTCACAGACCAGGCAGCTCCCAGAGTCAATCCCCAGCCTGTACATACAAACGGACACAAAGACTGTCAGCTCCAACAAGCCTGCCCTGTCCAGCAGACAGTCCCACCTCCCGCACACCCATCCCATCTTCCGGTACCACCATCTCTTGGAACAGGAAGAAAAGTGACCAATTCGGGAAAATGCTCGGAGTAATTTCTGTCCCCACTCCCTGGGGCTTTAGAACGAAGGACTTTGTTATTCTCGATACAAGACAATCTAAACTGATCACAAACTCTCTAGTAGCTAGCAGCGTCCTCTCAGGAATTTATCAAGTTCCCCTTTTAAAAGGTCTGCAGTGACCCCACACTCACTATGTGTTTGATCCAGGGGGTGATGTTGTCTCTGTAACAAGTGATGCAGTGGGACAGCACCGAGAGAGGCCATTCAGCCCACTTCTGTAAGAGAAGTGAAAAATATTCATCAGTTGAAGAGGAATTATTAAATTATCAAGGAATATAAAAGCAAATAGCAAAATACTTCACAGGCACATTCAAAGAAAAAACAAAGGCATGATGGGAATGAGCCATTTAACAATGGGCAGAATAATATTACAACAACAACTTTTTATTTGTCGCACATTTGCCCATCGTTAAACATCCCAAGGAGCTTGACAACAGCAACTTACATTGACATAATACCTTAAGTGTGATGAAACAGCCCAAGGCGCTTCACAGGAACATGATAAATCAAAATCCGACACGGAGCCACATGATGAGATCATAGGTCAGGTGGCCAAAAGTTTGTCCAGAGAGGGTCGGTTTTGAGGGGAGTTTTATAGGCAGAAAACGAGGTGGAGAGGTGTCTTGATTGAGGCAGGGGATCCCAGAGCTTGGGTCCAGGCAACTGAAGGCAGGGCCAAGAGTGGTGGAGCGATTAAAATCGGGGATGCTCAAGAGACCAGGATTGGAGGAGCGCAGAGATCTCAGAGGGATGTGGGGCTGAAGGAGATTACAGAGATAGGGAGGGAGGGGAGGCCATGGATGGGTTTGAAAACAAGGATGAGAGTTTTTACATCAGAGGTTTTTGACTGGGAGCCAGCGTACACAGGGGGCCGATCGGTGACCGGGACTTGCTGCGAGTTAAGGCATGGGCAGCAGGATTTTGGGTGACCCCCCAAGTCGCCGGGGTAGAAAGTTGGGAGAACAGACAGGGATGCGTTGGAACAGTTAAGTCTCGGTGTGACGAAGACATGAATGAGGGTTTCAGCAGCAGATAAGCTGAGGCGGGTGAAGTCCGGTGTTGTTGCAGAGGGGGAAATTGGTGGTCTCAGCAATGGCACTGGTCAGAAGCACACCTTGGAGTCAGAAGTGTCCAAGGTTGTGAACAGACTAGCTTAACCTCAGACTGTTGTCAGGGAGGAATGGGGTTGGCAGCTCAGGGACAGAGTTTGGAGTGGGGACTGAAAGCCATGGCCTCATTAATTGATTAATTAATTCCCTCTTAATTGGAGGGAATTCCTGTTCATCCAGTACCAGGAGTAGGAGAAGCAGCCTGATCATTTAGCAACAGCAGAGGGGTTGATGGAGCTGGTGGTGAAGGTAGAGTTGGGTTTCGCCAAAAATACAAAGGCCGCTTGGCTTTTGCGCCCACCTACCAGCTGAACAGTTAGATGGGCAGCGAGAAATTGTTGTCCATGTGAAAACTAACGCTGTACTTTCGGATGATGTAGATGAGACATAGGAGGGAGCCAAGGGTAGATCCTTGGCAGACACCAGAGCTAATGGCGCTGGAGCAGAAGAGGAGCTATTGTAAGTGATTCTCTGGGTACCACTACACTACAGTGGAACCAGGTGAGTGTGGTCCCACCCAGCTGGACAACAATGGAGAAGCACTGGGGGAGGATGGTGTGGACAACCATGTCAAATACTGCGTACAAGTCATGAAAGAGGAGAAGGGAAAGTTTACCTCTGTCACAGATATTGTATGTCGGTTAGTCGAGCTTTGGAATGATTCCTGAGTCACTGGTATGTTCAAACAGCAACTGGTTTATTTTATACACCTGGATCATGTACGGTATCCATGACTGGGTGTTACACTGCTGAAGCCATGAACACCTTCCCTCTCCTCCTCATGTGTTCTCTTACATCATCATCCTGGGAGCTGTTATTTCTCCAGCCCCACACATTAACCCTTACAAACCCTAATGCTGCAACAGACACGTGGGGCAGAATATTGGGCCCGTCCGGCGGGCGCGTGCCCGACCCCAACGAGCATAAAATGACAGGTGACAATATCGGGCGAGGGTCCTGACGTCATCGCTCCCTCAGGCGATATTTCAGTCAGCGGGTACACGTGTGGGAATCAGCAGTGAGCCCACCAACAATTAAGAGGCCTATTAAGGCCCTTAATCAATTAATTGACTTGAATTTTTCGCTGCCCGTCCAACCGTTCAGTTGGCTGGCGGGTGAAAGGGCCAAGCGGCCTTTGCATTTTTGGCAAAAACTCACCCGCGGGGCAGGATGAGTTACACTAGTTACACCTTTCTAACCTGAGAAAGGCCCATTAATCCCGACTCAGTCTTGTGTGTTAACCAATCCTCAATCCATGCTAATACATTACACCCAAGACCGTGGGCTCCTATCTTGTGCAATAACCTATTATGTGGCAACTTATCAAATGCCTTCTGGAAATCTAAATTCACTACATCTACCAGTTGCCCTTTATCAACTCTGCTTCTTATATCCTCAAAGAACTCTAGCAAATTTGTCAAACAAAAACCGTGCTGTCACAAAACCGTGTTGACTCTGTTTGATTGCGTTAAGCTTTTCTAAATGTTCTGCTATTTCTTCCTTCATTATGGACTCTGACATTTTCCCAATGACAGATGTTAGGGTAACTGGCCTATAGTTTCCTGCTTTTTGTCTCCCTCCCTTCTTGAACAGGGGCATCACATTCCAATCCGCTGGGACCCTCCCGGAATCCAGTGAGTTCTGGAATATTTCGACCGATGCCTCCACTATCTCTGCAGCTACTTCCTTTAAAACCCTTGGATGCAGGCCATCAGGTCCTGGCGACTTGTCTGCCTTTAGTCCCATTAGTTTGTCGAATACTTTGTCTCTCGTGTTTGACTTTGGTGAGACCATGATGTTAGTGGTGACGTAAACATGGCTCGAGTCAGATGACCAAGAAATTCCAAAGAAGCCAGGTGCAGAATAATCTGTCCTGGAAGCCATGAGCTGCCTACTCCGAGGTCTTTGTAAATAGTTTTCGATAAATACTTTCAAGAGAAACCATATACCGACTGTCTCAAGTCTATCAACGAACAAACAAATAGAAACAAAACACAGCGGATGCTGGAAATCTGAAATAAAAACGGAAAATGCCAGAAAAACTCAGCAGGTCTGGCAGCACCTGTGGGGAGAGGAACAGAGTTCATGCTTTGAGTCCAACGTGACTCTCCTTCAGACCTCATTCTTAGAATAAGCAAAGCCTCATCAATGTGTGGTAAGACTACAAGACATGGTGATGGATCGAAGCAAGGTGACAGTGCAACCTCTTTGAAACCTTTATTAATTCTGTTTTCAAATTGAAGTTTGATTCCTGTAGGTCAATAATCATCTGTTGCTTTGGGAGCTGCTCTCTTGCTGATGGTGCCCACCAGAGAGACAGGAACAGGAACAACGAGGCAGAAAGAAGAATATTCTCACAGTGTGTAATACTATGAGAGATTGACCAGTAAAATATCGCCTCCAATTTGATTGGGATTACAGCACGGAAACAGGCCATTCGGCCCACTGGTCTATGGGTGTTCCACACGTGCTTCCTCCCATTCTCCCTCTTTTGTGTCAATCAGGTTACCCTTTTGACGCACTTGTACTATTCACCTCAACCTGTGATAGCAAGTTCCACATTCCCACCAGTCTCTGGGGAAAGAAGATTCTCGAACCCACCCCCCCACCAATTGTATTTAAGAGTGACTATCTTACACTTCATAATTTCAAACCTCCCCCCCACCCCACAATTGGAAACATTTTGCCTACACCGGCCCTCACGAACCCGTTGTAATTTTAAAAATGTATCTGAAGTCACCCCTTAGTTTTCTCCAATCTGGGGGGGGAAGACAGGAGTTCCGCCTGATCAAGCAATGATGAAAAAAGGGACATGTCGAAGCTTTTCATCTTGCACTCATCAGGACAATTGCAAGAACACCAATGTCAGGGGAAGCAACAATTTTATCCGACATGTAACCATCACACTAATTCCTTTAACAATTCTTCTGTCAGATAATTCCCTTCACTTTTCTTTTGGACAATTGTTCCAGATTTTTCCGATGGATTTACTGATTCAACACTTGAAGGTAGCTCTCCAGAGGTGAGTGCTGATGTTGCCCTTTTTGAGACCACCTACAACCACCTCAAGCCTCGGTGGCACTGAGGGGAAAAATTCAAGGTTTTTTGAAGCTGATGAACAGGTTTATTTTGGCTCTATTGTTTTTAAAAACCTACCTTCCATGTTTTAGTGGAGAGGAAGGGACTGGAGGAGAGATTGGGCAAACATTTGGGGGAGGAGGGGATAAGGCAAAGGGGTGGAATTTGCAAAGGATCAAGACCGGTAGTCAGCATTAAGAATGTGAAACAAGAGGAGGCCATTCAGCCCCTCGAGCTTGCCCTGCTACTCAGTGAGATCGTGATTGATCAATATCTTCAATCCATACACCCACTTTGGCTGCACATCCTTTCATATCAATGAGCAGCAAAAATCTCCCAAATTCAGATTAACAATGATTAAGTATTTATTGCGGGAGAGTTTCAAATTTCTACTGCCTTTTGTCTGAAGAAGTGTTTCCTAGCATCTCCCCTGAATGGCCTGGCTCTGATTTTAAGGTTATGTCCCCTTGATCTAAAGCCTCTTCTCTGTTGTCCCTCAACCATATTACCCTTGGCCCTTCTCCACTCCAATTTTGCGCTCCTACCCCGCCTCACGCCTCAGTACCCAATGGATGGCCCCCTTTGTACTGCCAGAGCCTCTGAACACCTCACATCGGAGCCTTTTGGGACTGTGAACCTCCCTCCCTCTTTGGGAATCAGCAAGGGAGACAGCAAAGCAAAAGAAGCAAGCATTGTTCGAGGGGTCAGCAATGCTGGACTAGAAGGAGAGACCGGTAGGGAGATCACAGGATCACAGAATTATTATGGGGCAGAAGGAGGCCTTTTGGCCCATCATGTCTGCGCTGGCTCTCCAAATGAGCAATTCAGTGAGTATCAATCCCCCGCCTTCTCCCATAACCCTGCACATTATTTCTTCCAGTCCTCCCCTAGATACCTCGATTGAACCTCCCTCCAGGCAGCACGTTCCAGGTTTTAACCACTCGCTGCGTAAAAAAGCGTACCCTCATGTCACCATT
Organism: Cetorhinus maximus; assembly: GCF_964194155.1. NCBI lineage: Eukaryota > Metazoa > Chordata > Chondrichthyes > Lamniformes > Cetorhinidae > Cetorhinus > Cetorhinus maximus. The sequence continues at coordinate 9,592 of NW_027597301.1, forward strand.
GTTTCTTTTGCCAATTACCTTAAATCTGTGCCCTCTCATCCTCGATCCTTCCACCAATGGGAACAGTTTGTCCCTGTCTACCCTGTCCAGACCCCTCATGATTTTGAACACCTCTATCCAATCTCCTATCAACCTTCTCCAAGGAAAACAATCCAACTTCTCCAGTTGATCTGCGTAACTGAAGTTCCACATCCCTGGAAACATCCTCGTGGATCTTTTCTGTGCTGTCTTATGCCCTCAGACCCTTCCTAAAGTGTGGTACCCAGAACCCGATGCAATACTCCAGCTGAGGCTGAACCAGTCTGTTGTACAAGTTTAACGTAATCTCTTTGGTCTTGTTCTCTATGCCCCAATTAATAAAGCCCAGGATACTGTGTACTTTGTTAACCACTCTCTCACCCTGTCCTGCCACCTTCAATGACTTATGCACATATATGCCCAGGTCCCTCTGCTCCTGCACCCCCTTTAGAATTTAGAAACCTCCTTTATTTTATATTGTCCATCCGTCTTCCTACCAAAATAAATCACGTCACATTCTTTGCATTGATTTTCATCAGCCATTTGTTTGCCTTTTCTATCAACTTGTCTCTGCCCTTTTGAAGTTTTACCCTATCTTCCTCACAGTTTACAATGCTTCCAATTTTAGTATCATCCTCAAATTTTGAAATTGTGCCCTATACACGAAGGTTGAGGTCATTAACATATATATCTAGAAAAGCAAGGGTCTCCACACCCACCCCTGGGGAGCTCCCCAAAAACCTTTCTCCAGCCTGAAAAACATCCATTGATCACTGCTTTCTGCTTCCTACCACTCAGCTGAGTTGCTACTGTCTCTTTTATTCCAAGAGCTATAACTTTGCTCACAGGTTTGCTGTGCAACACTTGATCAAATGCCTTTTGAAAGCCCATGTAACCGCATTCACAGGATTGCCCCCATCAACCCTCTCTGTTACATCATCAAACAATTCAAGCAAGTAGCTAAACATGGTAATGTCCTAGGTCCCAACCATCTTCAGCTGCTTCATCAATGACGTTCCTTCCATCAGAAGGTCAGAAGTGGGGGTGTTCACCAATGATTGCACACTGTTCAGCACCATTCACGACTCCTCAGGTACTGAAGCAGTCCATGTAGAAAAATGCAGCAAGACCTGGACAATATCCAGACTTGGGCTGACAAGTGGCAAGTAACATTCGGACCACACAAGTGCCAGACAATGACCATCTCCAACAAGAGAGAATCCAACCATCGCCCCTTGATGTTCAATGGCATTATCATCACTGAATTTCTCCACTATCAACATCCTGGGGGTTACCATTGACCAGAAACTGAACTGGACTAGTCATATAAATACTGTGACTACAAGAGTAGGTCAGAGGCTAGGAATCCTGTGATGAGTAACTCACCCCCTGACTCCCCAAAGCCTGTCCGCCATCTACAAGGCACAAGTCATGAGTGTGATGGAATACTCTCCATTTGCCTGGATAAGTGCAGTGCCAACAACACTCAAGAAGCTTGACACCGTCCGGGACAAAGCAGGCCGCTTGATTGGCACCCTATCCACAAACATTCACTCCCTCCACCCCCGACGCACAGTAGCAGCAGTGTGTATAATCTACAAGGTGCACTGCAGGAACTCACCAAGGCTCCTTCAGCAGAACCTTCCGAACCCACAACCGCTATTGTCTGGAGGACAAGGGCAGCAGGGAACACCAACACCTACAAGTACCCTTCCAAGCCACATACCATCCTGAATTGGAAATATATTGGTCGTTCCTTCACTGTCGCTGGGCCAAAATCCTGGAACTCCCTCCCGAACAGCCCTGTGGGTGTACCTACACCATAGGGACTGCAGAGGCTCAAAAAAACAGCTCACCACCCCCTTCTCAAGGGCAATTTGGGATGGGAATAAATGTTGGCCTAATCAGCGACGCCCACATACCATAACTGAATTTAAAAAATGATTTGCCCTGAACAAATCCATGCTGTCTTTCCTTAATTAACCCACATTTGCCCAAGTGACTCTTGATTTTGCCCAGGATGACTGTTTGTAGGGGCTGAATTTTCACCTCGTCTTTCGGTCGTGTGCAAGACACACACCAGGGTGAAATGGAACGCGATGATGTTACACACCAGGGTGAAATGGAACGCGATGATGTTACACACCAGGGTGAAATGGAACGCGATGACGTTACACACCAGGGTGAAATGGAACGCGATGATGTTACACACCAGGGTGAAATGGAACGCGATGACGTTACACACCAGGGTGAAATGGAACGCGATGACGTTACACACCAGGGTGAAATGGAACGCGATGATGTTACACACCAGGGTGAAATGGAACGCGATGACATTACACACCAGGGTGAAATGGAACGCGATGATGTTACACACCAGGGTGAAATGGAACGCGATGATGTTACACACCAGGGTGAAATGGAACGCGATGACGTTACACACCAGGGTGAAATGGAATGCGATGACGTTACACACCAGGGTGAAATGGAACGCGATGACGTTGGGTGAGCGCCCCCAGCATCATCGCGCACTCACGTGATATTTCAGTCAGGAGGGCATGCGCGGGAGTTGTCAGTGCGCCCGCCGATAATGTAGAGTGCTGTAAAGCCCATTGAATGATTAATTAAATAGAATTTTTCCCTGCCCGTCCAACCTTACAGTTGGTGAACGGATGAATAGGCCAAGCGACCTTCCGATATTTGAGGAAACCTCATCCACGGGCGGGATGAGGTTTCCGATGTTAATTAAAAGTGAAATAAAAGTTTTCAGAACTCATGTGCAATGTGTCCCTGCCCATGTGACAGAGTCACGTGAGGGGACATGGTTTCCTTATTTTTTTTGAAACTTTATTTTTCATGTTAGAAATCTTCAGCCCCCTGGGGTAGCTCTGGGCCTTCAGGGAGTTTCCCGTGAGCCCACCCGTGTGCATAGGCTGACCTCCCTGCTCGCACTCCTCCCTACCCCACCCCGCCTCCTACCCAGGCAGCGCTGAGCGTTTCAGCGCGTGATTCACGCTGGCTGCCCGTTAATTGGCCAGCCAGTGTGAAATGGCGGTCAGGGCCCGATCGCGGGCGGTGGACTGTTCCGCAGCCACTCCCAGGCCTGCCCGGCATGCCCGCCCGACGAGGGGAAAACCCTCCCCTTGAAGTTCTCCATCACCAAAGTTAAACTGGCCTGCCTGTAGTTGCTGGGCCCATCTTTACGCCCATTCTTGAACAACATTCGCAATTCTCCAGCCCTCTGGCACCAGCCCTGAGTCTAAGGAAGACTGAAAAACTATGGCCAATGCCTCTGCAATTTCCAGCCTCACTTCCCTAAGTATCTTCGGACGCATCTCATCCGGTCCTGGTGCCTTCTCAACATTTAAGGACAGACAGCCTGTCCCAAGCCTCCTCCTTATCAATTTTAAACCCTTCAAGTCTCTGAGCCACCTCCACAGGAGGTAGTTAGCCTGGGTAGCATCGTCTTCCTTGGTGATGACAGATGCAATCCATTTAATACCTCAGCTATACCCCTTGCCTATAAAGCCTAAATCGCCTTTTTGGTCCCTCCCCCCGATCACCCTTTTATTATTTACATGCCTGTACGAGATACCCAGCATTGCAGGAAAGCAGTGAGCTGACATGGGGTGTAAGTTAAGCAGTAATTACTGACGTTAGCTGAGCAAGGAGACAGAACGTTTCCAAATGTACTTGAACATGAATGTGACTTAAGGCTACAGTGAGACCCATGACATCTCACCAAGAAAGCAGAGCTCCTTGTGCGGCAAACAGATGCTCTCAATTAGTGGGGATGACTTAGTGATTTCTATTAAATTAGGCAACAATAGATGGCAGGAGTTGAGTGAGCTTTAATTGAGAACAGAACCTGTGCTGTTGGGCTCTGTGTAGCATTTTGAATGATCACAAGCATTTTGCTCTGTTTTGAAGACCTTGCGTATTGTGTGGACCTTTTGTAACACTTCCTTGGGTATAACACATCCTGAGTCACTGCTGGCAAGAAGCAAATTAATTCTAAAAGGGGAACATTTGCTCAGCAAATTTATTCCAGCGCACTCACAGTGGGTCATTCGGCTCTCTCTCTCTCTGAAGAATAGCTGCAGAAACGGAATCGTGTTAGCAGCGGAATTCTGTGCTGCACGTGCCCAAGCTGCATGGTCCTGGTGATCGAATTGTGGCTATTCATAGCATCTCACAGCCTGGAATAAGGCCATTCGGCCCATCGTGCCTGTGCCAGCTCTTTCAAAAGAGCCATCCAAATAGCCCCACTCCTCCTCCCCCTTCCCCGAGACTTATCCATTTCATGCATTTATTCACTCTTATTTTCAGATAACCGAGTGCCCGACCCCAGCCAGGTACAGAAGGTAAAAGAAACGTTCACCTGGGGTTACGATGCCTTGAGGAAGCTCCACCATTAATGCAGGAACGCCAGTTGGGCGCAAAGGCCTGTCTTGGCTCTGCCTAATGGTAACCGATTGGAGCCCTCTTCATTACAACGCGCTGAGGCCGCACACACTGAAATTTGGGTGGTTTGCGTTGCATTTCCTGAAGGCTGCCCCTAACGAGGGCTAAACACGCAGAAGTCAAGTGATCCCAAAGCAAAATTCCAATCCCGTTTTTTAACCGTACCAAGGGGTACTTTGTGCTGCATTGAGAGTTCTTGTGAAGCCTTAAGCAAGTAGATTTAGAGTCAAGGAGCAATTCTGAAGACAGAAAACACTCAGCACGGTCTTAATTGCTTCCAATTGCTATTTCGGCATTATTATAAATTATATGAAATTGCTCATGTAAAATGATTAAAAACAGACCTGTTTACCAGCTGTTCAAACTAAATGCAAAATCACACTTTAGCGCAGCCTGCGAGGAAGTGTGGCATTGTTGGACATAAAAAATGTGAAATTAATTGCCACGATGGAGCAGCAGGGCATTTTCATCAAAAGTGTAGTTAGAGTTAAACAAAAGCGAAAGCACTTCCCACATTACAACAATGGTGACACTTCAACAGTACTTTATTCAGCTCTGTGGCACTTTGGGAACTTCCTGAGGTTTGAAAAGACAACCACGTGTAAATATATGACCTTTCTTCCTTTCCCCAGGGATCCTACAACACGACGTGGGTTTCAAACATCTCCGCAACACACCCTCAGGACGTCTGAAAGCAGTGGATTCTTTTGCAGTTTAGCTGCTCCTGTCCTGTCGGGCAATTGTCACAGAATCTCACAGACAGCAACTTGAGCTGAACCTGTTTCGGTGACGTTGGTTGAGGGACGACTGTCGTGAATGGCACTGGGGAGAACTCGCTGCTAAAGAACGGACGGGGGTGTTTCAACCCATTGTGCCTGTGCCGGTCTCTTTGAAAGAGTTGCCCAATCAGCTCCATCCCCTTGATCTTCCCCCATTGGCCTACACGTTTTTCCATTCCTTGTCTGCAATCCAATTCCCTTTTGAGGTTCCTGTTGAATCTGCTTCCACCGCTCTTTCAATCCACACATTCCAAATTGAACAATGGATCGTGTAACAAAAACCTCCTCATCTTCCCTCTGGTTCTTTTGCCAATTACCTTAAATTTGTGCCCTCTGGTTACCAACATTTCTACCAGTAGAAACAACCTCTCCCCACCTACTCTATCAAAACGCTTCTATTAAATCTCCATTTGTATTGCTTATTCACCCCGCTTCAGTTGTACCCCAAAGTAACACCATGTTACACACACACACACACACGCATTCTCACACACACTCTCTCTCTCACACACATACACACACGTGTGCACACACACACACACACACACACATTCACAGACACACACACAGACACACACACAGGATCACAGAATCACAGAATCACACAGTGCAGAAGAGGCCCTTCGGCCCATCGAGTCTGCACCATCACGTGAGAAACACCTGACCTACCTACCTAATCCCAGCACTTGGCCCATAGCCTTGAATGTTATGACGTGCCAAGTGCTCATCCGGGTACTTTTTAAACAATGTGAGGCTAACCCGCCTCCACCACCCTCCCAGGCAGCGCATTCCAGACCATCACCACCCTCTGGGTAAAAAAGTTTTTCCTCACATCCCCCCTAAACCTCCTGCCCCTCACCTTGAACTTATGTCCCATCATGACTGACCCTTCAACTAAGGGGAACAGCTGCTCCCTATCCACCCTGTCCATGCCCCTCATAATCTTGTACACCTCGATCAGGTCACCCCTCAGTCTTCTCTGCTCCAGCGAAAACAACCCAAGTCTATCCAACCTCTCTTCATAACTTAAATGTTTCATCCCAGGCAACATCCTGGTGAATCTCCTCTGTACCCCCTCCAATGCAATCACATCCTTCCTATAATGTGGCGACCAGAACTGTAGACAGTACTCCAGCTGTGGCCTCACCAAGGTTCTATACAACTCCAACATGACCTCCCTACTTTTGTAATCTACGCCTCGATTGATAAAGGCAAGTGTCCCATATGCCTTTTTCACCACCCCACTAACATGCCCCTCAGCCTTCAGAGATCTATGGGCACACACACCAAGGTCCCTTTGTTCCTCAGAACTTCCTAGTGTCGTGCCGTTCATTGAATACTTCCTTGTCAAATTACTCCTTCCAAAGTGTATCACCTCACACTTCTCAGGGTTAAATTCCATCTGCCACTTATCTGCCCATTTGACCATCCCGTCTATATCCTCCTGTAGCCCGCAACACTCAACCTCACTGTTAACCACCGGCCAATCTTTGTGTCATCCACAAATTTACTAATCCTACCCCCCACATAGTCATCTATGTCGTTTATATAAATGACAAATAATAGAGGACCGAGCACAGATCCCTGTGGTACACCACTGGACACTGGCTTCCAGTCACTAAAGCATCCTTCTGTCATCACCCTCTGTCTCCTACAACTAAGCCAATTTTGAATCCACCTTATCAAATTGCCCTGTATCCCATTTGCATTTACCTTCTTTATAAGTCTCCCATGTGGGACCTTGTCAAAGGCTTTGCTGAAATCCATATAAACTACATCAACTGCACTACCCTCATCTACACACTTCCTCAAAAAATTCAATCAAATTTATTAGGCATGACCTCCCTCTGACAAAGCCATGCTGACACTCTCACACATACACACACACACACACATACGCACTCTGGCACACACGCAGGCACACACACAGACACATACACACATATACACACACACTCACATACATAGGATTGAACACAGATACAGATAGTGCACTTTTACAGAATGCCGTTAATTCAATCTCTGATTTACGATTTCCAGTTTGCCATGGGGGTGGGCCTGTGGTTTCTTGAAGGATTGAATGATTTGAAGTTGAAGTGAGGGTCTTTGTAAAGTGGAGGGTTTTACAGCAGGTTGTGAGGTTCCTTGTTATTGAATATCTAGGAAGTTGGTTCTAAGTGAACTTTGAAAGTGGAACAGGTTAAGTACTTTGGCTGGGATTTCCCGGTGTAGCAGCAGCGGGCAGCATCACGGGCAGGATGGGAAAATTTGGAGAGTCAATTGACTTTTGGCCAATCTCCAAATGTTCTGGCCCAGCCCAGGATGATGGCCGCCATGGGCGGGGCCTGAAATTCCAGCCCTTTGGCTGGTTGATGCCTTGCAGCTATTTTCAGAGTCTGGTTCTCAGACTGGCTGATGATCTGCTGGGTCCTGATGATCTGCTGGGTCCTGGTGATCTGCTGGGTCCTGATGATCTGTTGGGTCCTGATGATCTGCTGGGTCCTGGGGCCGATGACGGTGCAGTCGCTGGATTAACACTTCCCAGGCTCACCCAGTCTAGTTTGGATGGGGGAAGCCATCGTGATACAATGGCAAGTTGATGGTGGCCATTGAGTTTCGATCTTCCCTTTTGTCCGGTATGAAGCATGGGGACAGGCAGTCTGGAAGCTCCATAGTCTTTAGGTGTTGGCCCATCCTTAAACATTGAGGTGTCTGTAGGCCAAATGCCAAAAGTCATATGATTTAGAGCCATCTTAACAGCTTATTTGTGTCCAATTTTTTAAAGTATTGACTGGGAAGTTTGTAATATGACATGCCTGTATTGGGCATGACAGGAATAAAGCAAGTCCATTCTTCCTCTTCTTATGCAGTCCCTCGGGATTGAGGATGACTTGCTTCACTCTGGTTCTAGGGGTCCTGAGACAGCTGAGATGTCCATTGCGTGATCTGCAGACTGAGGGGCAGGTGGTGTTTGGAGGGTTGGGAAATGAGTCATTTGGAGGTTCGTGCCCTCTCTCCCACACCTCCACCAAGTCTCTCCCTGTTCCCGACAGTGTCTACGAATATGTTCACTGCCTTCCCGGGTGAACCTTCTCCGGTTTGGCAGGTCACAGGCCAGGGATCCCATTTTATATTTCCCCTCGATAGTTCCTGTGCAGACAGCTCCCTCACTATACCTGCTGATCTGTGGGCCATCTGCTACCGTTCATTGTTCCTTCTCCCCTCCAAATCCTCACCTCTGCTGATTAAGTCACCCTGATTCTAACAGGGCACGCATTCTAACCCAAACTTCAAAGCCAACTATTGGGGTTCGAACGACCTCTGCTTGAGGGTTCAAAGCCTGACCTACCTTGTGAGCACTGCGGGTCCACGAGGTGACACTTGGACACATTGGCTCTGGGCGCTGAAGAGTTAATTTTATGTTAACATAAACAAAAACAGAAACAGCTCACCAAGAGTAAAAAAACATGAGCTTTTGCCATTTGCCTGTGATTAGCCTATTAATTGCATAGCTGTTTCTCTGGACTGTGTAATTCAGAGTAATGATATCCTTAGCTTGCCAGTATTCTGGAAACTGCATGACATTCTGAAAATAACATCATTGAAATCTCTATTAGTTGTAAAAGGTGAACCATTAACATCTTCCACAACAGTAAAATATTCAGAAGATGGCCCCTACCGATAGTGATTATACTGCCAGAGGCAGAGATACAGACAAAATTGTTTTATTCTCCCGAATGCCAACACGGCCTTTCTGAAATGGCAACTAAGCCTACATTTTAACTCTGGCTACGTGGAGGGTCACAGACCATTACGAAGAAGTGCTTCAATTGGTCAGCATGAGCCAGCTAACTCTGGGCACATCCTACATATAGTACATTGCATTCCTTGGAACATTTTTTTTTATTCATTCACGGGATGTGCGCTTCGCTGGCTGGGCCAGCATTTATTGCCCATCCCTAGTTGCCCTTGAGATGGTGGGGGTGAGCTGCCTTCTTGAGCCGCTGCAGTCCATGTGGTGTAGGTACGCCCACAGTGCTGTTAGGGAGGGAGTTCCAGGATTCGGACCCAGCGATAGTGAAGGAACGGCCGATATATTTCCAAGTCAGGATGGTGAGTGACTTGGAGGGGAACTTCCAGGTGGTGGTGTTCCCATCTATCTGCTGCCCTTGTCCTTCTAGATAGTAGTGGTCGTGGGTTTGGAAGGTGCTGCCAAAGGAACCTTGGTGAATTCCTGCAGTGCATCTTGCAGATGGTACACACTGATGCCAATGTGCGTCAGTAGTGGAGGGAGTGAATGTTTGTGGATGTGGTGCCAACCAAGCGGGCTGCTTTGTCCTGGATGGTGTCGAGCTTCTTGAGTGTTGTGGGAGCTGCACTCATCCAGGCAAGTGGGGAGTATTCCATCACATTCCTGACATGCGTCTTGTAGATGGTGGACAGCCTTTGGGAAGTCAGGAGGTGAGTTACTCAGTGCAGGATTCCTAGTCTATGACCTGCTGTTAGTAGCCACAGTATTTATATGGCTAGTCCTGTTCAGTTTCTGGTCAATGGTAACCCCCAAGATGTTGATAGTGGGGGATTCAGTGCTGGTAATGCCATTGAACATCAAGGGATGATGGTTGGATTCTCTCTTGTTGGAGATGGTCATTGCCTGGCACTTGTGTGGTGTGAATGTTACTTGCCACTTGTCAGCCCAAGCTTGGATATTGCCCAGGTCTTGCTGCATGGACTGCTTCTCCCAACAGCTGCTGATTTACCATGTTGAATATCAGACATTATATAGAATATACAGCAGAGAACAAAGGAACATAGGAAATAAGAGCAGGAGCAGGCCAATTGGCCCATCAGGCCTGCTCTGCAACTCAGATAGATCATAGCTGATCACCCACCTCTTGTGCCATTTTTTCTCACCATCTTCATATTCCTTGTTATCATTAATATCCAGAAATCTATCAACTTCTCTCTTGAACATGCTCAGTAATTGAGCTTCCGTAGTCCTATAGGAAAGAGAATTCCAAAGATTCACCACCCTATGAGTGAAGAAATTCCTCTTCATCTCAGTGTTAAATGGCCTGCCCCTTATTCTGAGACTGTGTCCCCCGGTTCTAGACTCACCATCCATGGGAAACATCCTATCCACATCTGCCTTGTCACGCCCTGTGAGTTTCAATGGGATCACCTCTCATTCTTCGAAACTCCAGAGAATACAGACCCAGTTTACTCAATCCCTCCTCGTAAAACAATCCCGCAATCTCAGGGATTAGACTGGTGAACAGGCCTAACTGGTCCATGCCAGTGTTTATGTTTTACTCAATCCTCCACCAATCCTGCCTCACCTTACCCCCTATCCCCTTCTCTTCATGTACTTGTATAATTTCCCTTTGAATGCATCTATATTATTCACCTCAACAATTATTTGTAATAGCGAGTTCCACATTCTTACCACTGCTTGGGTAAAGTTTTCCTGAATCCCCGATGGGATTTCTTGGTGAATATCTTATATTGGTGTCTCTTCCACACAAGTGGAAACATTCTCTCTGTATCCGCTCGATCAAAACTTTTCATCATTTTAAAGACCTCAACTTGATCACCCCTCAACCTTCTCCTTTCAAGTAAAAGGCCCACAGCCTGTTTGTACTGAGAGATATAATCTGCCCACCATACACCAGCCATCTCACACACCCAGCATTACTTTATAACTAATGGACAGAAATGTCTGGGCAGCGCATCTGTAATTCCAGATGTGTGGTCCCAGGGTCATGTGCTTATAGGTACGGTGTTATGAGTTTTGTACTGGGGTTTTTGGGATCACATTCCATCATTAGACTTATTTCTTTATGATGACTGTTTTTTTTAATTGCTTAGTATTTGGCCAAATGCCAAAAAGTCACGATTTGTGGCAGCCAGTTTAACAGCTTGTTTGTGTATAATTTTTAAAAGTGTTATGAAAGCAATGTTATTGACTGAAAGGTTATAACATGGCATGCTTGGAAAATGGAAATCAGTTGGTTTTGTAAATGGGGAGGAGTACAGCCAATCATTAGACTTCATCACAAACAGCAAAACGTAGATCTCCCTGACAGGAAACACACTGAGCAATCACCCTGATGGCTGCCCCTTCATGCCCTGGCTGACTGAGTTCCAAGGTGCCAAACTAGGGTCTACTTGAGTCAGCATCATGGACCTCATTGCTCTTATGGCACAGCTGATGGTAAATGCTGAGTTGTTCAAATCCCAAAGGGAAATTTGAAACAACTGCCACAACCTGTTTTGCAGTTTGTATAAATTTCGAGATGCCTGCCTTGAATTCAGTAGTAATAAGACCACCAAGTCTTATAGGTTTTACAAAACTAGATAAACATTTATCAATAGAAGAAATTATTTTAAATACATACATAGATCTACAAATTGCTACTATGATAACTTCTAAATCCCCTAAGCAAACTGCCAGTTACACTTTCATTAAGGCAACAATTTGAAAAGGCCTAGGCAAAGAAACATGATACCCTAACAAGTTGAATTCAAAGTGAGTTTTCTTAACTTCAGTCTTCTGAAGGCAGCAGTTTGAGGCATAGATGCTGAAGGCTTTTCACACTTGTTAGATCTTAAAATACCTACCCTAAGACACAGCCTTCTCTCCTTTATACATACTTTCCTCTTTGAATGCAAATACCCATTGTTTCACTATGCCTTTGGACTTTATCTTCCTGATAATAAAAACCTCTGATAGCACTAAGTTTTACCAGTAACCGTTGGGAAAAATAAACACACTGTCTCTAAACTTCACCTGGCTAGGTGACACATTTCACCCCCTCTTTTGAAAACAAACTAATCTGGTTTATTTTAAAATGCAAACGTTCCCTTGCAACCTATGTTTCTAAGCTTTCCCATGTTTACCTAATTGACATTTCAAACCTAACTTCTCTTCTTACATCAAAGCACCCAGACTAGCTGCCTCAAATTCAATTAAGTCACACACACACACACAGACAAATGTAGACGCATCCCACTATTACTCTATTTTACAATAAATTCCAATAATATTATGAGAATTATTATATCTTCCTGACACTGGCAATATAAAAAAGGCCTTCACCTCCTGTGACAAAAAAATACTGTATCACCGCATGATGACCTATAAAGAGAGCAGACCCATCTATTTCTCAGAAGTGTGATATTGTCCTACCCTCCGAGTTGGTCAGGAACGATATTGTAGTTCAGAATTAATCTCAGTCTTGCTCACTTCCGTTTGCTTTGGATCTTTTTTGCCATTCTTACTTTTCATATCTTAGACTACTTTGCAAAATGAATTTATACTCAGTCTGACTCCAGAGCATCTTCATTGGATCAGTGGCAACGTGGATACAAAATTGGCTGAGGGATGGGAAACAGAGAGTAATGGTTAATGGGTATTTTTGGGGCTGGAAGAAGGTTTGTAGTGGAGTTCCCCAGGGGTCAGTTTTGGGACCCTTGCTTTTCCTGATATACAATAATGATCTAGATCTTGGCGTGAAGGGGACAATTTCAAAGTTTGCGGATGACACAAAACTTGGGAGAATTGTAAATTGTGAGGAGGACAGTGTAGAACTTCAAAAGGATTTTGACACATTGGTGGAGTGGGCAGATAGGTGGCAGATGAAGTTCAATGTGGAGAAATGTGAGGTGATACACGTTGGTACAAAAAACATGGAGAGACAGTATAAAATAAAGGATACTATTCCAAAGGGTGTGCAGGAGCAGAGAGACCTGGCTGTACGTGTACATAAGTCATTAAAGGTGGAAGGACAGGCAGAGAAAGCTTTTTCTAAAGCAGATAATATTCTAGGCTTCATTAATAGGGGCATAGAGTACAAGAACAGAGAGGTTATGGTAAACTTATATAAACGACACTGGCTAGACCTCAGCTGGAGTATTGTGTAGAGTTCTGGGTACCACACTTTAGAAAGAATGTGAATGCATTAGAGAGAGTGTGCAGAATAGGTTTTACGAGAATGGTTCCAGGGATGAGACACTTCAGTTATGAGGAAAGATTGGAGAAGTTGGGACTGTTTTCCTTGGAGAGGAGAGGCTAAGAGAAGAAGTTTTTAAAATCATGAGGGGGCTGGACAGAGTAGATTGGGAGAAATTGTTCCTGCTCATAAACAGATCGAGAACCAGAGGGCACAGTTTTAAAATGTTTTGCAAAAGAAGCAAATGCGAGGTGAGAAAAAACTTTTTCACACAGCGAGTACTTTGGGTTTGGAATGCACTGCCTGGAAGTGTGGTGGAGGCAGGTTCAATGGAGGTATTCAAACATAAAAACATAAAAACTAGGAGCAGGAGTAGGTCATTCGGCCCCTCGAGCCTGCTCTGCCATTCAATATGATCATGGCTGATCCTCTATCTCAACGCCACATCCCTGCTTTCTCTCTATACCCCTTGATGCCCCTAATATCCAAAAAATGATCAATTTCTTTCTTGAATATACTCAGTGACCCGGCCTCCACAGCTTCTGTGGTAGAGGATTCCACAGGTTGACCACTCTCTGAGTGAAGAAATCTTTCCTCATCTCAGTCCTAAATGGCCTGCCCCGTATCCTGGGACTGTGGCCCCTGGTTCTAGACTCTTCAACCAGGGGAAACATCCTCCCTGCATCTAGTCTGTCTCGCTCTGTTAGAATTTTAAACATTTCAAACTCTAGTGAATACAGGCCCAGTCGAACCAATCTCTCCTCACACGACAGTCCTACCATCCCCGGTATCAGCCTAGTGAACCTTCACTGCACTCCCTCTATGGCAAGTATATCCTTTCTTAGGTAGGGAAACCAAAACAGCACACAATACTCCAGGTCAAGGGGTCATTGGATGATTATTTAAATAGAAACAATGTGCGGGGTTATGGGGGAAAGGCAGGAGATTGACACTAAATTAAAATGCTCAGAGAGCCAGTGCAGACAAGATGGGCCGAATGGTCTCCTTCATTGTAACAATCCTGTGATTCTGTGAATCAGATATCAATGGACACATGGGAGGTGTCAGGGTGATGAACATTAAACCCCCTTTTCACCACTAAATCCATTCTTGCCTCTATTGGACTTCATATTTGGAAACAATAATGCTAGGTTTTAACTGCCAATTGAATTTAGTGAACTCATATATAAAACCACTAATATTTACAATATGTATTAGGCAAAATGAGCTTGAGATGAAGAATACGATAAGAAGAGTGAATATTGCTATCACCATGTCAGCCAATGTCCTGGAGGTGAGATAGGACTTATGGTTATAAGAGTTTCCAAACTCATGACTATAGCGCAACCTCTCAAACAAAAGCAGGATTATTTCTCCACCAAAATACAGTAAGTGGAGGATAGCTGCAGACGACAAATTACACATCTAAAATCAATCACAGTCACTGCCGGCAGAGTGGCCTCCTAGCCTGATTGACGGGGAATATATAACCAATCATATCCATTCTGGCTGGGACTCCGGGTCTCACTGTATGCAGAGCCTTTCATAAAACAGCTTGCAGATTCGGTGAGTGTTTTAGTGTGCAGTTGCTGGGAGCTCTTGGATTTGAGTAACTGTCAGCTAAATTCAAAAGGAGCTTACACTCATGCACATAGCTGAATGAATTCATTGCAGTTCTTAGTGTTTGAGTTGTGTGGCTTGGACTTATAGTCAACTGAGTGACCTTTGCAACATTTATGTTGATTTCGGTTCCAATGTGATTCTGAATGGGGTCATTTTATAAACCTCTGAATGCGCTGTGATTCCATTAAAACAAGGAAAGAGCTCAACGCAAAACATGTTCCTCAGTTGTCACGTGGGTGGAGGTAATTAAATTAATCTGTTGCTTCAGAGCTCGCTTTCTCTTGACTGTACCAGGCTCTTAAACATTTTTTTTTTTGCATTTCTTTCAACAGAAACAATTCTCACGCAGGATCTAGAAAAGACGGAAATGAAGAACGATAATTTAGCAACTGTTGCTGTGAAGGTGTCTTAAAAATGAGCCTGTCACTGCTGAGAAGTAAATCAATGTGAGCACAGACTTGGCTCTGCTACAAAGAAACCCATCATTTGTATGATATTAGCATTCGAAGCGTTTGTCTCCGAATCTTTTCATTTATTTTAATGGAGGTATTGACCCATTCATCTCAATTAAAATGTCAGAGAGGGATGTTTTGGAGGAATGCAATATGAAGTTGGATGCAAATATTGCCCATTCCCCTCCCCCACCCCCCCCCCCCACCCCCTTTTCCTCCTTTTGACACGAGCAACATAAAGTTTCGGGCGTTTTGTGGCAGGAGTTCAGATGGGGCTCGGGGATTGCTTTGTCTCCCAAAAGCCTGTTGCTCGAGTTCATAGTCTTTGTAACCAGGATTATTTGTTTACAGCAAGTGTTTAGACATTTGGCTCTCCACATGAGGTGAAAGTTTCTGCTGTCTTACAGGCTACTCTTGCTCCTTCGTCATGTGATCTGACATTACATCAGCGCCATGTATACGACTGGGGTTAACCCTTTGCTCTACAATGACCCTCTGATCCCCAGTCACGCTCTTCTGCTGCGCCCAAGGGTGACTTAGCCCCACTTGTCTGCCGATTGTCCCTCACTTTGCCCAGTGGCCAATGACATGAGCCAGGCCAGTGACTGGAGATGCGAGTGACAGCAAAACGCGGCTCTGCACTGTGCCAGCGTCGCACATCATTCAGGGAGATGTAAATGTGTTCTTATCAAGTGGAGCTGAGGCACAAGATCAGCCAGGATCGTATTTAATGGTGGAACAGGCTCGAGGGGCTGAAGGTCCACACCCACTTCCCATTCCGTTGTGGCAATAGAGATGGCAGTAGAAATTTGGAACTCATTCAAAATCTGGGACTGATGGATTGATAGACTACCGTTGGTGGTCATGCCTTCAGTTGCCCCACGCTCTGGACTACCCCCCTTTCTGCCTCGCTATCTGGCTTTCCTCCTTGAAGACACTCCTTAAAATCTACCTCTTTGACCAAGCTCTTGGTCACCTGACTGACCCAATATCACTTGACGTGCCTCGGTGTCAAACTTTGTTTTAAGATGCTCCTGCGAAGTGCCTTGGGATGCTTTATTATGCTGAAGGTGCTCTATAAGTATAAGTTGCTATCGTAGTTACATACTCATTCTGCTTAACGAAAAGCCTGCCACAGTACAAGGCTTCTAATGGCACATCTGCTCAACTGCCGAAGTTGGTCAGCAACCTGGTATTAAATGACCTCGTCCCTAATGAGTGGTGCTGCACACCCAGGTAACTTTTGCTAAGTTTGCTTGTTTTCTCGTGAACCATTATGAATTCACCTTTACCATAAGATTAAGGGTAATAAAATTAAAACAGATGGTTAGTGATTTACAGAGAATGGATGGACAGCTGTGGAACTTCATTTTAAATTAATCATTGCTACGGCAACCGAATAAATTGAATGCAGAAGTACGCTCCAGCTGTCAGTGCGGCATTTTCAAACCACATCTTACCCATTAGTTTTTTTTTGTTAAAGCCTCTTTTATGAAATGCCTGTGACATATTCCGGTGAGCTCCCTAGTACAAGAGTTTGGGGAAGGGTCTCCATGACGTTCTGAAACAAAAAGGGGACTTCAATAAGGAATTGAATACCCTGTTCAGTTTTGTGACCATGTCTCTCCCTGGTACATTGGCTGTCAGATAATTTGCATCTGTTCTGCATGGTGAGTTCCCCATATACGCAGTGCGCCACCAGAGGAAGCGGCTTTATTCCTGTTCTTAATTCATTGGGGTCTAATTTTTCGACCCGTGGGCGGGCGGGCGGGCGCCTGACCCGAGCAGGAGTGAAACAGGGCGCGGTGACATCGGGCGAGCGTCCCAGCGTCATCGTGCACTGTCGCCACCTTCTGGTCGACGGGCGTGCACACGTGAGAGGTGACAGCGCACCCGCCGACAATTAAAGGGCCTATTAAGGCCCTTAAGTAATTAATTAAGCTGCATTTTTCGCTGCCCGCTCAGCCATTCGGTTGGCGGGCGGGCGAATAGATCAGGCGGCCTTTGCATTTTTAATGGGAACTCATCCACGGGCGGGATGAGGTTTCCAGCGCTTACTAAAAAGCCACTAAAAACTTTTTAACATCCTTTTTCACATGTCCCTCTTCATGTGACTGAGTCACGCGTGGGGACGTGTTTATTTCACATGTTAAAAGTTTATTTTTGCATTTAAAATCCGTCAGTTCCCTGAGGCAGGCTCTGTGCCTTCAGGGAGCTGTCAGTGTGCACTCCCCCCATGCACATGCACACCTCAGTGCTCGCGCTCCTCCCACCCCCCACCCCCCATCCCAGCAGCTCTGAGGCTCCCAGTGCACGTTTCACGCTGGCTGGTTGGTTGGCCGTTAATTGGCCAGCGTGAAATCACGGTCGGAGCCCGATCGTGGGCGATGGTCAGTTTCGTGGCTGCTCCCGATTGACACGAGGGGAAAATTCTGCCCATTATGTTAAGGGGAGTTAAACTTCTCGGAGCCTTTGTTACCTCCAGGCTTGACGATTCTAGTCCTCTCCTGACATCCAAAACTCTTAAGTCACACCATGACCTTTTACACTTGCATTGGAGGCGGTACAGCCAATTGGTCCCTGTGACGAGAGGGCTGTTCTTTGATGAGAAGCTGACTAAAGTGGGTCTATATTCTCTGGAGTTTAGGAGAAGAGGCGATCTCATTGAAACATACAAGATTCTGCTTGACAGGCTAGACACAGCAAGATTGTTTCCACTGGTCAGGGAATCGAACACACTGGGGCACAGCATCAGGATAAAGGGCCAATCATTTCACACTGACATGGAGGGAGAAAGTATTTCACACAAAGGGTTATGAATTTTTGGATTTTTCTACCCAGAGGGTGGTGGATGCTCCATCGTCGAATATATTTAAGGCTGGGATAGCCAGACCTTTAGTCTCTCAAGGAATTGAGGGATATGGGGAATGATTGGGAATGTGGAGTTGAAGCCCAACATCAGCCATGATCGTACTGAATGGTGGAGCAGGTTCCAGATGTCGGATGGTCTACTCCATGTCACCCATGTTCGCTGACATACAATGGCTCTCGGTCCAGCGAAACCCCGAATTTAAAATGACCCAACCTTGTATCCAAACTCCTCCTTGTCTGCTTACCCTTCCCCATCTCTGTAACCTTTGCTATGATGATGAGGCTGAGATTTGGAACAGAAATTGAGTTTGCCAAATTGTTACTGTAGTCAGCCAAAAACCCATTTTGTTCCACAGCGGGCGGACTGAGCAGTGATAAATCTTCATTCTTCATCTCTCAGCATCTCAGGGATTCCATCAACGCCCTCACCGCTCATTATTGCCTCTGGTTGTATCTCTTCTTATAAATTAGAATCATAGAAACTTACAGCAAGGAAGGAGGCCATTCTGCCCACCATGCCTGTGCTGGCTCTTTGAAAGAGCTGCTATGCTTCACCCCACATGCTCGCTTTTTGCCTGTAAACCTGTAAGTCCTTCATCACGTGGGCTGCTTTAACAATACAACCGAAGCCGTTTAGCTTTGCACGAGCATTAGGGTTGTGGTATAATTACAGCACGAGTGTAGAACCAGGGACCAATCTGGTGTCAGGATACAGAGGAGGGAGATTCCCTGGAGGGGGAAAAAGATTTGCTTCACTTTGTTTCGGACTCATTTTTAAGTCTTCAAAGCCTATTTGCTGTGCGAGTGTGGAGTCATTGTGACATGTAAATACGCCCAAAGCATTTTGTTTACTCTCTACTCCAAAGTGACCTCAAGCACATTAATAAGCTTTTGAAATTTGTTTTCTGAAGGCTGACTTCCAACTGTTCAATGTTAGAAGAGCCTCACGATGATGACATACTCCCAGTGAATCCCAGCTAAGTCCTGTTCTACCTTTGCTGACAGGCGCTCATTCTTTGCAATTCTACGTTTGGAGTCGCTGGTTTGCAATGATTGAGCGGGGATGAAATTGAGGATTCACGTGGAGACAGAACAAACAGTACCTTCTAAGTCACCTCAGATACAGTTCAGCTGAATTCAACGGATCTGCTAATCAGCCGCGTCCTTTAATAGTGACTCATTGTCATCCTGCCCAAGCCCAATTCCACCCCCACATGCATTCTTATTATCTCATAGCTTTACTTGGGTTGTCATATTTAACCATCTTACACATCTGGGAATCCACAAGAGCTGTGGTCTTGTCCATGTCCCATTTTCCAACCTGTGTTGCTTATTGTTAGTCAGTGGCATGGATCCCTTCTCTTTTTTGAAGTTGCTTGAGTTGACTGGAAACCCAGGCAGCAGGCCGCGTCGCTGTGAATTACAAGTCGGGCATGATAAAAGGCAACATGCCTTCGCAGAACTTGCACCCAATCTGCACCAAGCTCACCATGTCCCATCCTGAGAGAGAAAGCACATCTCGCAGATCAAAGCCGCACTCAGCTTGGTAATGATCAGGGAAGCGTCTCTGGAATGCGGGAGAGAATGTTTCGCAGGCTCTGAGGGTGTGTTGCTATTGATTTAGATGCTTCATCGCATTGCATTTGCTGTTTTTGACCCCCCTTTTTACGCTTACTCTGAGTGCTCCAGAAATAGCTGGCAGGTCAACACTGTTCTCCTGGTTATGTGGAAATTAATTTTCATTCACAAAGTGATACTGGGGCTAAAAGGGTTCATAGACTTATCTTATATTCCCTGGGGCATAGAAGGTTAAGGGGTGATCTAATTGAGATGTTTAAGATGATTAAAGGATTTGATAAAGCAAATTTATTTCCCCTGGTGGGGGAAGAGTCCAGAACAAGGAGGGAGCAACCTTCAAATGAGAGCCAGACTTTTCAGGATGGAGTCAGAAATGGTGGAAGAAGTTTGGAACTCATTTTATGTCTGAGATTAACACATTGATAGATTCCACAACTGGCGGCCATGCGCCTTCAGCTACTGAGGCCCTGAGCTCTGGAATTCTCTCTCTAAGCCTCTCTGCCTCTCCACTTTAAGATGCCCCCTTTAAACGTACTTCTTTTGGTTATCTGACCTGTCTGCTCATGTGGCTCAGTTTATTTAAATAACGCTCCAGTGGAGTCCCTTGGGACACTTTACTACATTAAGGTGTTATATAAATGCAAGTTTTTGTTGTTTTGAGGCTCCCTGCTATGCCCCACTGCCCACACCACACCCCCACCCCCAACACACCCCCACCCCCCCAAATTTCCACTCATACATCCATGTGGAGGAGAATTCCTGGAGAATTGTGGCTGATGAAGAATGCACCGTGTCCTTGTTCCAGTTAGTGTTACCTTTCCATAACCCCTCTCTGATGAAGGCATTTGGCACTTTGCCTAGTTGAGTTGCAGATCTCTGTAGATTCCAGATGGCATCATTACTGGAGCAATGTAGAGTCAATGGGAGGTGTGCCCATAACATGGAACCAACCACAGGCAGACACGTGTTTGGTTTCTCTTGACATTGATTGCTAAGCAAAAACCATACGCCGTTTCAACCCAAGATTGTCCGTGACTCCTGATTTGTTGGGTTTCGATTCCTGTGCGCTCCAAATCAGGAGAACCAGAGGCCACAAAGGGAGCTCATCACCAGCTGAGGTTTTGATTTACAAAGTGTATATCCCCAAATGATTTAATAAATATCTTTTTTTTTGATGGGGATGGCGGTGTTACACACAGTGTAAACACAGTAAAAAAACTCTTTGAAATATCAGTTTGTTCAGGTATTTCAGACATGAATACGTCTGCAGATCGTTACTGGTTTCTTTCCACACATTGCCAGTTTGCAGCATTTTCTAATTTGTTTCCCTGTCATGAGAGTTTTTAATTTTTAATTTCTCAGTCTGCACGCCACTTGTTTCCTGCCCAAGCTTTCTTCCGAACCTTGCTAAAAATGCCCTCGGCATTTGTCAAGAACACCAAGTGTGTGTCCCTTATGTCTCATTTTCCGATGTACAGCGCTGGTGTTGGGTTTCGCAACATTACGCAATGATGGATTACACAACAGATTATCTGGGTCATTTATCTCACTGCTGTTTGTGGGATCTTGCTGTGTGCAAATTGGAATGCTGTGTTTCCTACATTACAACGGTGACCATATTTCAAAAGTGCTTTGGGAAAGTGCTTTCTTTCTTTTACATAATATATGCCAGTCATATGAAGGCCAAATGTAAATTCAGATAAATAGTCTTCAGCCCATTTGATCTCAGGAAACCCCATGGTGTCGTCATTACTATATTCTTTTCTGATTACTGAAATGGTTTCTGTCTCAACTATTCTTCCCAGGAAACACTCGATTGCTATTGAACCCCACTCGATTGCTATTGTGCTATTGAACTACACTCGATTGCTATTGTGGACAACCACAAGAGGCTGACTAAACTATTTTGATGAAGCACTCAATTGGTATTAATAAAGTAAGGAATCCCCAAGTACAGTGACTTCAAGGCTGTCTCTGGCATCATACGAAGCCCTTGAAGTAACTACTGATCATAAGACCATAAGACATAGGAGCAGAAATTAGGCCATTCGGCCCATCGAGTCTGCTCCGCCATTCAATCATGGCTGATAAGTTTCTCAACCCCATTCTCCCGCCTTCTCCCCGTAACCTTTGATCCCCTTACCAATCAAGAACCTATCTATCTCGGTCTTAAATACACTCAATGACCTGGCCTCCACAGCCTTCTGTGGCAATGAATTCCATAGATTCACCACACTCTGGCTAAAGAAGTTTCTCCTCATCTCTGTTCTAAAAGGTCTTCCCTTTACTCTGAGGCTGTGCCCTCGGGTCCTAGTCTCTCCTACTAAAGGAAACATCTTACCCCCGTCCACTCTATCCAGGCCTTTCAGTATTCTGTAAGTTTCAATCAGATCCCCCCTCATTCTTCTAAACTCCATCGAGTCTCGACCCAGAGTCCTCAAACGTTCCTCATATGTTAAGCCCTTCATTCCTGGGATCATTCTCGTGAACATGTGTGTTCTCTGTGTTTCTCGTATTACTGCTTTAGAATTACACTGAGATATTCATATTATTTAAATTAATGGCACAATTATAGGTTATGAGTTTTTCCTAAATCCCCTCGCAAAATCCACTACGGTACTGAGGGAGTGCTTCACTGTCGGAGGAGCTGTCTTTCAGGTGCAATGTTAAACTGAAGCCTCCCACCTGCCCTCTCAGGTGGATGTAACAGATAGCAGAGGCACGGTTGTAAGAGGAGCAGGGGAATTCTCCCTGGTGCCCTGACCAGTATTTGTCCCTCAGCACAATTTTCTGGTCATCATCACATTGCCGTTTGTGGGAGCTTGCTGTGTGCATATTGGTTGCTGTGTTTCTCATATTACAGCAGTGACTACACTGCCAAAATACTTCATTGACTGTAAAGCGCTTTGGCACTTGCTGAGGTTGTGCAAGACGCTGGGGAAATGCAAGGCTTCCTTTCTTCCAATGCAACTCTGCATTGGATGTCCGTGTGACCATAAACCACACATCTTTTGAACCAGCTTAAAATTTGCAGGACCTGAGGATTAATCTTCTCATCGATTTGACAGTGAAGGAGTAGGTAAGTGTTGTGTGAGTATGATGATATAATACCTTGGGCTTATGTACTGTACAAGACACAAGGCACGAATTGCTCAAAATGTATTGGGTAACTACGTTGTCAATTCATCTCTTGAGAACCCTAGAGCCTTGGAAAAGTTACAGCACAGAAAGAGGCCATTCATCTCATCGTGTCTGCACCAGCTGAAAAAACACTATCTGCCCATTTTAATCCCACCTTCCAGCACCCGGTCTGTAGCCTTGCAGGTTACAGCACTTCAGGTGAAGATCCAGGTACCTTTTAAATGAGTTGAGGGTTTCTGCCTCCACCACCAAACCAGGCAGTGAATTCCAAACACACACCACCCTCTGGGTGAGGAACTTTTTTCCTCATGTCCCCTCTAATCTCTCTGCTAATCACCTTAAACCTCTGCCCCCTGGTCATTGACCTCTCTGCTGGGGGAAACAGGGCATCCCTGTCTCCTCTATCTAGGCCCCTCATAATCTTGTACACCTCAATCAGGTCAACCCTCAGCCTCCTCAGTTCCAAGGGAAACAACCCCAGCCTCTCTCAGTCTTTCCTCATAGCTGCGTAGACTAGGAACTTGAGAACAGTTATACATAGGAATAAAGCTTGAAGGCACCAGAGCTGTGCGTGTGTGCTGTGCTCAAAGCAAAAGTGGAACTAAGACTGGATCACATGACACATTTCCCTTCGAGTGATGTTATGCTGAAATCCCTTCATGCCATGTTGCAACAGTAAGCATCCACTCCCATATGTCAAACTGTAGGGGGGGAGTTCTCTCCCTGTCGGGGGGGCGCAGGTCGGGAGCGGGCATGGGTGGGTGCGGAGCCAATTGCCGCATGCACCGCCATTTTATGTGGGCGGGTCAATTAAGGCCTGCCCAGCATGACACGTGCCCGGTGGTGCTCAGTGCTACCTGTCCGGGCGGGGGGGGGGGGGAGAGGGAGAGGCAGGGCCTACGCTCTTTCGTGCATGCGTGAGAAACCTCACTGAGGCACGGAGCTGCCTCAGGGAGACTAAGTTCATATCGAGAATTTTCAATAAAGGAATTTAAAAATTATTTAGATATGTCCCCCTCATGTGACAGTGTCACATGAGCTGGGGCATGTTTACGAAATAAGCAAAATTTATTTATTAATTTAATAAAACCTTCATGAAACGTCATCCCGCCCGTGGACGAGGTTTCATGACAAATGCGAAGGCTGCCTGGGCTCTTCGCCTGCCCGACATTAAGGTTGGACGGGCAGCGTTGAGAATTAGTTTAATTGGTTTATTAATGGCCTTAATAAGCCTTTGACAGTTCGGCGGGTGTGCAGCTGCCTCTGGCGCACCCGCCAAACGGAAGCTCTGAACGCCGCGCGGTGATGTTGGGACACACGCCCGACGTCACCGGGCATCGTTTTATATGTCGGCGAGCAGGGTCCGCCCCCACACGCCGAGGTGACAACTCTCCCCTAGGGCGCGTACTGAAAAAAAATCATGGGGCTTCACACATTTAACCCTTGGGTCATGTTC
Organism: Cetorhinus maximus; assembly: GCF_964194155.1. NCBI lineage: Eukaryota > Metazoa > Chordata > Chondrichthyes > Lamniformes > Cetorhinidae > Cetorhinus > Cetorhinus maximus. Next base: position 33,926 of record NW_027597301.1, read on the forward strand.
TCATTGCAATAGTGCTTTTCTGAAAAAGAAACCGAATAGGAAGAACCTTTCTCAGTGTCGTGTTGTCACGTAATTTTTCAAGGAGGGGACGAGCGAGAGGAGGAATTGACAGGATCGATCTTATTGCATGAATGCAATGTTGGGACAATAGTGGGACCTTCACCAGCTCTGAGACACGTCCCATCGATTTCACTGCGTATATAGTAGACGTTGCAACGTTTTCACAGATGTCAACCGTTAACATCCATAGCAAAGAGCAGTGCAGACCAGTGCCTGTTTAAAGTGTTGCTGGGGATGGTGCTGCACTCCTCTCTGGGTATGCATGCTTATTCATTCAGGGGCCATTGGCGATGGCAGCACAGAGAGGGAGAAGAGTCGCAAGGGCACAGATTCAGCCATCTGCGCAAGGCAGCCTAGTCTCCACCCGTAGAACCTCACGTTGTCGACGCAAAGCAGCATGTCGGAGCTGGTTAGACCCGAATCAGCAAGTTTCAAGCCCTGCTTCGGATCATGAGCAGCTAACCCTCAGTGCTGGGGGAGTGCAACACTGTCAGAGGTGTCGTCTTTCTGCTGAGATGTTAAACCCAGGGCTTGTGTGCCTTCTCAGCTGGATGCAAAACCTTCCTCGGCGCTATCGGAAGAAGAGATGAGGGGTCTTCCAGTGTCCTCGTCAACATTTCTCCAGGACATAAACGCTGGTATGGATTAGTTAGGTCGTGTGTGCTGAAGATTCTCTGTGACCAACATCAGTTCAACAGACTAACTGGTAATTTCATTGCAATGCTGTTTGTGGAGTCTTGCTGTGCACAAATTGGTTGTCATATTTGTGTCCATAACTACAATGACTACAATTCATGCGTAATTCCGCTGAGGATGAGGCAAGTTGCTATATAAATGCAAACTCTTTATTTTTGAGCTGAATTTGCTGCTGTCAGATGGAATATGACATCAGTGAGTGCACGCAATTAACATTAACCAGAGAATCAGAGAATGGTTACATCACAGAAGGAGGCTATTCGGCCCCTTATGTCCATGCTGGCTCCCTACAAGAGCAATTTAGCCAATCCCACTCTCCCACCCTTTCCCTGTAGACCTCCAAATCTTTCTCTCTTCAGGTTCTCACCCAATTCCCTGAAAAGCCACAGCTGAATCCACACCCACCACACTCTCAGGCAGTGCATCCTAGACCCTTACCACTCGCTGCCTGAAAAGGCTTTTCCTCATGGCACCATTGCTTCTTTTGACCATCACCTCAAACCTGTGCCCTCCGGTTCGCGACCCCTTTAAACAGGGGACAGTTTCCACTCTGTGGTCCTGACCTCTCATCATTTTGAACGCTGTGTCGCATCTCTCAACGTCTCTCCTCCAAGGAGAACAGGCCCGGCTTCTCCAATCTACCCACGTAACTGAAGTCCGTCATCGCTGTAGCCTCGTCAATCTTTTCTGCACCTGTGCTTTCACATCCTTCCAGAGTGTGGTGCCCAAAACTGGCTGTCTCTGAGTGAAAGGCTGTTACCAGGTGCATTTTTGCAATGGATTCCAAGGTTAAGCCTTGTCTTCACTGTAAGAGCAAAGCGTTCACGATGATCTCATAGTGTATAAACAGAGGCTGTTCAATTAAACGTTACCAATGCTGAGCTTTTTTAAAATTCATTCACGGGATGTGGGTGTCGCTGGCCGGGCCAGCATTTATTGCCCATCCCTAGTTGCCCCTTGAGAAGGTGGTGGTGAGCTGCCTTCTTGAGCCGCTGCAGTCCATGTGGTGTAGGTACACCCACAGTGCTGTTAGGGAGGGAGTTCCAGGATTTTGACCCAGCGACAGTGAAGGAACGGCCGATATATTTCCAAGTCAGGATGGTGGGCGGCTTGGAGTGGAACTTCCAGGTGATGATGTTCCCCATGTGTCTGCTGCCCTTGGCCTTCTAGACGATGGTGGTTGTGGGCCTGGAAGGTGCTGACTAAGAAGCTTGTGACATTTGTCCCGGCTCCATCTTGAGAGGTACTGCTCCCCTATTCTCGTACATTTCCAATATCAGGATTCGGAGCAGGTGCGAGGGGGCGAGTGGCCCACTCCTGCTCCTAGTTCATATGTTGGTAATTCACGGTGAAGGGAGAAATGGGTCCTTAAGTATGTTTATGTGGTAAGATTCCGCTGCAATAATGTGTTCTGTTGTGGCTTTGCTTGCATTGGCATGAAACCGTGGCAAAAATATATTTAAATGAATAAAATTGGAGTCACTGCTGAAGCCATTACTTCGTATTTCGAATAATAACATTTAGCCTGTTCATTAAGCAAAAGCGTTTCAAAAGAGGCCTCAGCATGTTGTTAACTAACTAGCTCAGCGAGTAGCACTCTGCCTCTGAATCATAAAGTTCTGGGTTTAAGTCCCATTCCTGAAACCTTGAATTCACAGGAATTCTGGTTGACCCTTCCAGTGCAGTACTGACGGGATGAGTTCGACATTGTCAGATGTGCTGCCTTCTGGGTGAGGCATTAAACTGAGGCCTCGTCTACCCTCTCAGTTGCATCTAAAAAATCCTCTGGTCTCTATTGCCAGAAGAGCAGGGGCACTGATCTGGTGGCCTGGCCAATATTTATCCCTTGACAACATCACAAAACCAGGTGATGCAGTGATGCGATTGTTGTTTGTGGGAGCTTGCTGTGTCCAAGCTGGTTTCCCTCACTGCAGTGTGGCTGCACTTGCAAAGCACTCCTTCGGCTGCAAAGCATTTTCTGATGTCCCGGGGTAGTGAAGACAATATATAAATGCAGGACTTTATGTTGGTACTGTGAAGGGCTCCGCGCTCCTCCAGGGTGGAAGACGCCAAACCAGACGGTCTGGAATGTACTGCCTGGAAGGGTGGTGGAGACGGGTTGCCTCACATCCTTTAAAAAGTACCTGGATGAGCACTTGGTACATCATAACATTCAAGGCTATGGGCCAAGTGCTGGTAAATGGGATTAGGTAGGTAGGTCAGGTGCTTCTCACGTGTCGGTGCAGACTCGATGGGCCGAAGGGCCTCTTCTGCACTGTGTGGTTCTGTGATTCTGTGAGTTTCCCAAACCCTGTGAAGCTATGAAATTGCAGAGAAATATTTGTAGAGTCAGAGTCATTGAGTCATTACAGCACAGGAGGCCATTCGGCCCCTCGAGTCCACGCTGGCTGTCTGTGGGGCAATCCACTTTGTCCCACCCCTCTCCCCCACCGTTCTATCCCTATAGCCCTACAAATTAATTTCCTCAGTGCTCATCTAATTTCCTTTTGAAATCATTGATCGTCTCCGCTCCAACACGCTCCCAGGCAGCGAGTTCCAAGTCATCGCCACTCGCTCTGTAAAAATACTCTTCCTCACATCCCCTTGTATCTCTTGCTGTATCTGTGTCCCCCTATCCTTGCATCATCAGCCAATGGGAACAGCTTTTCTTTGCCTGCCTGAGCTAAACCTATGGTACCCTTCAGGCTCTCGATCAGATCTCAGCTCTGCTCCCTTGCTCCAAGGGATCATGAAACTATGAGGTACAGCTGTCAGGAGACTTCACAGGAGAAGCTGGAATAAGACCCCTGGGGTTTTGCAGTCTTGCCTTTAAACACACTCCCACACTGTTGTCAGTTCAAAGAGGAAGATTGAACTTTATTCCTTGCTGCACCACAAAGAAATCTAGTTGGGCTTCAAATTAGACCCAAGTCCCTCGGCATCTGCATTAAGGAAATTGTAAAATTGAGAGCATGACGCTGTCAAACATAAATCATAAATCTGGAACAGCCTCGTGCAATGTGCTATGAATAATTGCTTCATCCAGTTTCCATTAGAGACCAGCGTAACAACACAAGAAATGGCGTTGACCAATTTGCTGTTTAGGACGGAGCTTGTTTAGGAGCTGATAACTCAGCAGAAAGCTACAAATGTATATTAAATTAGTTCTCCAACATATTCAAAGTCTGGAGTGCGTGCACACTTCCTATGCGTGTCACACTTGGATCCTGTTCAGCTTCAGAGGCCACACTTTAGTGGATCGTTCCGTGACACAGTGAGCAATATCGCAGAATCACAGAATCTTTACAGCGCAGGAGGCCATTTGGCCCATCATGTCTGCACCAGCCCTCCGAATAAGCAACTCACTCAGTACCATTCTCCCGCCTTCTCCCCGTAACCCTGCACGTTCTTCCTTTTCAGATAACTAGTCTACTTCCCTTTTGAATGCTTCGATTGAAGCTGCCTCCACCACACTCTCAGACAGTGCATTCCAGGCCTTAACTACCCGCTGGGTTGAAAATGTTTTTTCTCATGTCACCTTTGCTTCTTTTACGAAACACTTTAAACCTGCGCCCGCTCGGTCTTGATCCTTTTACGAGCAGGAACAGTTTCTCCCTGTCTGCTCTGTCCAGGCCCCTCGTGATTTTGTATGCCCCTATCAAATCTCCTCTCAGCTTCCTCTTCTCCAAGAAGAACAATCCCGACTTCTCCGACCTACCTTCAGAGCTGAGGTTCCTCTCCCCTGGAATGTACGCAGATTTATTTATTTAGGATGTGGAGGTTTATTTATTGAGTTACTCGATGCTGTGTTACCAGAGCTGACTGCAGTATTTTAAGTCCTTACAGACAGACTTGGCAGCCCCCATACCGAGATGAACTATCGGCATTCGCTGAAACGGTTGGATGGAGGGTCTCACGGTAGCTGCCCTACAATTGGCTGGAGGTCCTCAACTTGGATGCCAAGCACACCGACGAGACTTGTATCCTTCCACAGAGCATCTGCGACCAGGCCTGGACAGCTGTTACTGACCAGCTGACTGGGTGGCTAAAAGGTCCGCATGAATAGGACCAGGTCGAAATATGGAGCGACTGTCATGAAAGAACAGACTCGAGGGACTGACCCAGCTACTCCTGTTCTGACATTTCCAAAGGAGCACCCAACAGTTGGGCTAACTACCATAAGTCACTTGACTGTTGCACTGAGTGTCACTGTTTCACCAACAAAACTGGTGCCTCAGTGTATTGTTAAGTATTTATTTTAATGTGAAATATTCGCGCAGACTCTCTCTAACATTAGAATGCAACCATTGAGGAGAGAATGGAAGAAGCAGTTTTTCACACACATTGGAGTAGGAATCTGGAACACCCTTCCCTCCAAGACTACGAATGTTGGAGCTTTCCAGAGGGGTCAATTTTTGTTGGGTAAACGTATCAAAACGTAGGGGGCTAAGGCTGGTAAATGGAATTGAGATACAGATCAGCCATGATCTGATTGAATGGCGGAGCAGGTTCGAGGGGCTGAATGGCCTCCTCCTGTTCCTCATGTTTCTGTCACTGATCATTGGGCACCACCTGCGTTTTAGAAGGTTGCCTCATTCAGGGAACAGTTTAGAACTAGTAAGTGTGATCAGCAAGTTAACATTTAGTAAATAATTGAAAGCTACCAGTGTTTGTATCTAATAGGCTCTGTTTGATGGATGTTAAATACTCAGGAGTTGAAGGTAATGAGCTGAAGAGGTGTCGGGTATTGATTAGTTAATTATATTCAATATGTATACAAAGAAGAGCCAGCCAGCACTGGGTGTCCGGTGTTCGAGTGGAGAAGCAAGCTCTGTGACAAGCACGAAACAGTCTTTAGTAAAGCATCCTCGTCTCAGTGTCTTCTTCACAACCAAACTTGGGGGTTTCTCTGACAACCAGGAGCCCAGAATACGATCTAGTCTTTTACTCAAGAAGATGCTGAGCTTCTCCCTCCCACTTTCAGTGCAAGTATATAGAGTTTGGATTTAGCACTCAGGTCATATAGCCCTTGTCCTGCAGGGTACCCACCATGAAATAGTTTTTCAAGAGCTGCCTGAAGCTGACATTCTTTATTCAACTTCCTCTCTCAAAATATCATCTTTGTCTTTACATTCTACTTCAGCCAACATGAGAAATAAGAAAGAAAATAACAGATGAATTCCAAGTCGTTTCCTTAGTAGAGATATATTCCTGTTTATGTTCTTGAAATAATACACTATACAATGACGGTATAATTCCACAGACAGCTCGCAGAAGCAATGCAAGCTGGGTAGACATCTATTACTGCATGAAACACACTCCTAGAAAGTTCAGAACAAAAGAGGAAACATTTTTCACACGTAAACAGAACTTGTACACTCCCTTGGGTATAAATGATATTGAGCGTAGAAAAGAGCGGGAGTTTCAACACACCAGTATCTCTCCTCAACTCCAAGAACAGCGGGTGGGTTAGGGGGAGGGGAGTGGGGATAAAACGTACATACAATAAAACAGAGAAGTGGTCTTATACAACCATTAATCACTGCAGCCATGTCGCCCAGTTGGAATCCTGTCCTCCGGCCTTGACCGTCAGGTGAGGAATGTACGGTGATCCAATTTCGGAAGGCTTTGCTTAAGCCTGACTGGCTACTCAAGTCTAATAAGCAGCCCGCTGCTGGGGACCTGGCATACAGCGAGGCTTCAAGAGGCAGTCGCACTTTTTCTTGTCCAAGGAAGCAAGGCCCCAGCCTGTTCACAGCATCGTGTCCATGAAAAGCCTACGCTTTGGAGAACCAAGACTTTTTTTTTTGTTGTTAACACATTTGTACCAAAGCAATCACAACTTTCCCTTGCACTTTCTCCCTTAAAATTCAACCAATTATATTTGTATTATCTCCACATGGGGTATCATTTTTCAATTAAGTAGGATGGATGTGGACATTCTTCGAGGGCTCCGTGAGGCTCCTATGACGTCAGGGTTGTTAGGATATAAAAGGAAATTGCTACCCATGCCTCACTGGCACGGACGCGTGCACCGAAGGAGTGCCCATTCCTTGGATCTGTGTAGCTTGGCATTTGATCCATGTCTTTAATCTTGTCCTTGTTCAGTGCAGGAGCTTGTGCCTGAAAGAGGAAAAGAGTGCCACTCGCTAGTCTTTCTTCATCAAATTTTGCAGTTAGTAACTGTTTATACTCCCTCTCTCTTGATATCACACTCTGCTGGGCAGCTTGTCACATGCTTGATTCACATCCCTGTTTTCAAACCCCCCTGTGACCTCACGGCCTCTCCCTACCTCTGCAACCTCCTCCAGGCGAACAACCCTCCAAAGATGTGGCGTTCGGCCAACTCTGGCCTCTTTCCCATCCCCGATTTTAATCGCTGCACCATTGGCGGCCATGCCTTTAGCTGCGTGGGCCCTCAGCTCTGGAATTTCCTCCTTAAACCTCTCCATCTCTCCACCCGCCTCTGCTCCTTTCAAATCTTCCTTAGAACCTACCTCTTGGACCAAACCTTTGGTCACCTGCTCTAATATCTCCTTGTGTCACTCACTGGCCAACTTTGAATAGCAACCATCCTGTGAGACCCCTGGGGACATTTAGCTACATTGAAGGTGCTATATAAATTCAAGTTGTTGCTGAGCGGTCTGGGCCACAGCATTGATGTAGAGGGCCGCACTCACTGGTCTGGCAGTTGAAAGGAGCTCTACTTTCCATCCACCTCAAACCAGTGGGGTCGTTGTGGTTGGATGCTGGAAATGGCTCCCAGGCTGAAGGCCACTCACTGGAGGTGGAGCCCGTGAGCTGTGCTCATCAAAGGGCTCCCTCCTCCTGCGCCAAACAATCTCATTACACTTTCCTGCTCGGAGAGGATCGTGGCTCGTGTAAAGCTCATGTCAAAAATGAAATGTACCTCAGGAAGGCAGAGACTCTGTTCTTTGGAAGTGTTGAACTTTGGTCCATTTTCCTGTGGCAAGAAGACAAGTTAATCATCAAATCATCTATCGTATAAACACACAAAACAAAATCTTCAGACCATTGCTCTACCTCCACTCGCCTTCCCCTTCAGTTATCGGTTATAAGGTCATTGGATCATAAGAAATTGGAGCAGGAGTAGGCCATTCAGCCCATCGAGCTTGCTCTGCCGTTCAGTAAGATCTGTGTATTACTCAACCATTTGGTTTTTGTTGGCTCCATTTCTTTTAAAGTTATTTGCTTCTGCCCCACTTTTCAGGTCCTCCCCATACATGAACATAAGCTCTGGCCGTCTAAGAAATTGGCACAGGGCTTGGCCATTCGGCCCCTCGAACCTGCTCAGCCATTCAATAGGATCCTGGCTGGTCTGGTTGTGGCCTTAACTTCACTGTCCCCCAACAACCTTTGACTCCCTTATCAATCAAAATCTGCCTAACTCAGCCTTGAATATATTCAATGACCCAGCCTCCCCTGCTCTCTGGGGAACAGAATGCCAAACAATAATGATCCTATCTATAGCTAAAAATAAGGGTCTCAAATAACATGTACAGCACAGAAACAGAATTACCTGGAAAAACTCAGCAGGTCTGGCAGCATCGGTGGAGAAAAGGGTTGACGTTTCGAGTCCACATTTTGCAGAACACCCGCGGTCTGTCCGCAAGAAAGACCCAAACCTCCCTGTCGCTTGCCATTTTCACTCCACCCTGCTCTCTTGCCCACATGTCTGTCCTTGGCTTGCTGCATTGTTCCAGTGAAGCCCAACGCAAACTGGAGGAACAGCACCTCATCTTCCGACTAGACACTTTACAGCCTTCCGGGCTGAATATTGAATTCAACAACTTTAGATCTTAAACTCCCACCCCCCATCCCCACCCCGTTTCTCCCCCCTCCCTTTTTGGTTTTTTTCAATAATTTATATAGATTTTTCTTTTCCCACCTATTTCCATTATTTTTAAATCTACAACTAATACTTTGTCAGTCTTTCCACCCCACCCCCACTAGAGCTGTACCTTGAGTGTCCTGCCATCCATTCTTAATTAGCACATTTTCTTAGATAATATCACCACCTTCAACACCTCTTTGATCCTTTTGTCTGTGACATCTTTTGATTATCTGCTCCTATCACTGCTTGCTTTTCCCCACAATCACCCCACCCTCAACTTCTCTCTCCCCCCCGTCCCCCACCTTAAACCAGCTTATATTTCACCCCTCTCCTAACTACACTCAGTTCTGTTGAAGGGTCATGTGGACTCGAAACGTCAACTCTTTTCTTCTCCACCGATGCTGCCAGACCTGCTGAGTTTTTCCAGGTAATCCTGTTTTTGTTTTGGATTTCCAGCATCCGCAGTAGTTTTTTGTTTTTATATATTTACGTACAGCACAGCTTAGGTTTGTTCAGCTTGCTTCCTTTGTGAAGATCAAGCCTCACATTTACATGTGAAAAGTTGTTTAAATCCCTAAAGAAATGACTGACCTTGGCTGCAAGCAGGAGAAGACTTTAAAAACTAGTGATAAGGTCGCACAACTCGCTTTTGATATGTAAATGAAGTGAGTTTCTCAAGTAGGTCAGCACATTTGGTAAGCCTCCACTTTCTTTTGTGTGAGCACTGTGTTCACAAAAACACTCATCAATCTTTTGTCTGGCTACCAACAGTCTCCAGGGCAAATTAATGAATTCAGCCACCACTTCTTCCTGTACCCACACAGGCATGTATCAGCATGCTTTGCAGTATCAGCCGTGGCTCAATGGGCAACACTCTCACTCTTGAGCCAGGAGGTTGTGCTTTCAATTTCCATTGCAGAGACTTGAGCTCAAAATTGAGGTTAACACTACCAGAGCAGTACTGTCAGAGTGCAGCACTATCAGAGGCGCTATCTTTCGAGTGAGACGTTAAACCAAGGCCCTGCTTATCCCCCTGAAGCAGACATAAAAGATCACTATTTCGAGAGATGAGCAGGGGAGTTGGCCGACCCAGTATTTATCCTTCAGTGAACATCGGCAAAAACAGATTGCCTCTTTGATGTTGGTGGGAGCTTGCTGTGTGCAAATTGGCTGAAGTATTTCCTACATTACAACAGTGACTGTACTTCAAAAACTACGCAATTGCCTGTAAAGCACTTTGGGGTGTCGTGATGTTGTGACAAGTAATATAAAAATGCAAGTGTTTCTTTTTCAATGGTAACTTGGTAATGTGACCACTATGTGTGCAGTCCAGCGCATTGGGTCCTCATCGATAGGATAGGGAAGGATTATGTTCTGCTTCTTTCTGTCTTGCCTTGTTAAGGTCATTAAGCCCCAGATCTAACTTCCTGAGATCGCTGGCGAGCAGCATTCTCATTGTCCACCTAGGGCCAGTTGCCTCTACCTTTGAAATACATTTGATTTGATTGACCCAGGCTCCGCTGGCTAAGTCTGGAGAAACTGATCACCTGACTCCAAATATAGGTGTCCTCCATTGAGATGTAAGCTTTTGTGTATCTGGAAATCTTCTGGTAAGCCTTCTCTGACTACGTCAGCAGGACAGTGTCTGAAGAACGGCGTCAAAGAGGTGACATTCCTGGTGTCGGCATTTAACTTTAATTAGCATATTGTAATGAAGCTGTTATTTCTAATTGTCAGAAGTTTCCGATCCCAACCATCCCGAGTTGTGAACAACTATTAGGGACATCATCCCTCGTATGTGTGCAATCCTCATGGTGGTGTGAATGTCATCATTATAATCCTTGTGAATTGCAGAATGGGTTAGGGTAGGCGCTCGAGGCTTGGAGCTTCAAACCACAATCTTCTGACTGAGAAGCAAGAACTGACCAAAGTCGATTGACAATTCATGAAGAAACATCTTTCTTGTCCCAATGAATGCAAACTGAAATTACTTTGAAACATCTGATCCACACTGTCTCCACTACAAACACCTCCCAGCTCTCCTGTCCATAACGTCGTCTGCCTCTGCCCTTGCCTCAGCCCACCAACCACTGAAACCCTCATTTGTCCTTCTGTCGCCTCCAGGTTTGACTAGTCCAGTGCCCTCCTTGTCCACTCTCCCACCTTCTGTAAACTTCAGCTCCTCCAAAGCTCTGTTGCCCATATCCTGTCCCTCACAAGCCCCATTCAGTCAGGATCACTGTGCTCATGGCGTACATTCTGACTTTGACCCAAAGCTCTGGAGATACCTCCCTGAACCTCTCTGCCTCTCTCTTCCTTTAAGACCCTCCTTAACACCCACCGAGCTTTCAGTCATTTATCAGTTCCTCTTTTGCGGAGCGTACAGCCCTCTCTGCTGTCCTCTCTGTTGGAGAGGTGTGAATAAAGTTGTTCAGTCATGGCTACCTACAGTTAAGCAGGTGTAATTCTGAGTGCAAAGCACAACAGGGGCTCTGCTTCTGTCTTTTTTTTTGATTGCGCCTTTTTAGGATGTTTTTAGGCATTCATGTTACCATGAAGAAGAACAAGTTCTCATTGTCGCACCATGGTGATTAACGATCCAATTTCTGTTGTGAAGGAGATCGTAATCAACAGAAAGGAATGTCACCAAGCTGCGCAATCCAGAATGACTCTTAAAATACGGAGCAACAACTCAAAGCTGGGAGAAGGAACACTCCTGTACATATTAGCCACATTGACTGCGGTGAAAATATGATTGTGATCAAGTTTGATTCAACTTTGGCTGCAAAATTGGGGAACACAAACAAAAGTTGCGTGGAACCCGTCTCCCACGCTGAGCCACCTATCTTCATCTCTGGGACCTCGCTATCTCACTCCCAGTCCCGTCCTACCGCTATTGTATTCAGCTGAAGCCAGGCACCTGGTGAGACCACGCCTGAAGTACTGTGCACAGTTTTGGTCACCATATTTAAGGAAGGATATACTTGCATTGGAGACAGTACAGGGAAGGTTTTCCGCTGGTACCTGGGTTGAGAATTTTGTCCTCTGATGAGGGGTTGAGTAAATTGGGTCTATATGGAGTTTAGAAGAATGAGAGGCGATCTCACTGAAACATTCGAGATTCGGTAGGGGCTTGACAGGGTAGACTCAGAGGTTGTTTCCTCTGGACGGGGAATCTAGAAAACGGGGAAGCACAGTCTCGGGATAAGGGGCCGATCATTTAGGACTGAAATGGGGAGAGTTCTTCACTCAGTGGGTTAGGAATCTTTGGAATTGCATCATTGAGTGAGATTGTCAGATTTTTGATCATTCAGGGAATCAAGGGATTTGGGGAGCAAGAAAGAAAGTGGAACTGAAGCCCAAGATCAGCCATTTTATCATATTGAATGACAGAGCAGGTCTGACCAGTTGTATGGTCCTACTCCTTCTCCTACCTCTTGCGTTCTTTGATCTGATTTGCGTGGTGTTTTCTGTCTGCTGACCCATCGGCTTCAAGATATCATGAAATCACTTTGTATTATTGTCCCAACATCTCTTTGACCGACAAAGCTTGGCTTGACCCTCACCTGGATCTCCCCCTGGGGAATGTATCTATGTTACATTGACTTTTTTGTGTGGGGGGAATCTTCAATGCAGAGCTCTGACCACCAATTGCAGGTAACTGTCTAAGGGGTTTTACACTCCATCACATGCAGCATTTACCTTCAAGCACAGATTCAGTATCCATTATCAATTAACAATTGTCAATAACAATTACCCATTAGCATTGGCAGCTTCATTTATTCTCAATCAGTGGTCTTAACTGCATTAGGCTGCGTTATCAGAAGGCACCAGTACTCAGTACAGGAGACCTGCACTCTGACGGAAGGATGTTCTGAAAAACAACCCATCACCCATAGAAATCACAGGAGAGGGACATTCAGCCCATCAAAATGGAGTCAATATTGTAATGCAGGAAACATGGCAGCCTATTTGTGCACAGCAAGATCCCACGAAAAAAGCAATGCGACGATAACCGATTGATGCGTTTTTTTTTTAAAAGGCGGTGCTGGTTGAGGCATCGGTATTGGCCGGGATAATCAGGCAGACCTGAGCAAGCAGACGGAGCCTCGCTTTAAATATTAGTCCTGGGGATGGCATCTCCAGCTGCGCAGCGTCTCCTCGGGTGCTGCCCTGGGGTGTCAGCCTGGTTGAGGGAGCCCGAGCGTCTAGAGTGAGGCTGGAATTCGCGAGTTTCTGACGCGAAGGCGAGTTGCTGCCCACAGAGCGGTAGCTGGTACCCATGACATTTAGAAAGCGCAGTTGATGCTCAGGCTTTTAGGATGCAGGCATTTTTGAAACAAATGTGTTTTCGGTGTTTAACGCATAAATCTCCACTCAAAAACATACACTTGACATCGAGGGATTGTGTGGTATTCAATGAGCTGCCAGTCTGATCCCCCAATGTGCTTGAAATACAGCCACAAACTGCTACCTTTCTTCTGTGTGTGTGCCAGGAACTGAAACCATGGATTCATTGCCAGCTACAAGAGGCACTTTGTGCAGTCCCACTCAGAAGGTGTTTCAGCTCCAGAGTGAGTTATGGCATACATAATTCTGCTACCAGTGTTATTAATAATCTCTCCTCACATGACACGGTGATTTGACAGCCTGGTCAAGTGTACCAGCATCGCACATGAAAAGCATTACACTGTTCATTTCCTTTTTTTTTTGCAAATAAATGATGTGTTGAGCGAAAGAAAATATCCTCGTCAGGATCTCATTGTCTCAGTCTCCAGCCTCGTTCATCAAGTGTCTCCCAGCGTCACTCTCAGCTAAAACCGCACGTTGGCCAACTGAACAAATAAAGCACGAGTTGTCACTGTACTGCTCTGTCGGCTAATTTAACAACTCCAATATCTTCATCCTCCTTCCGTTCTGACTCATTCAATCCTTTCTCTGCTGCTTGGATTTGCTTTTAAAATTAGCATCTTTTGTTCAATTCACCCCTTGGCCTTGACACCACCACCCCCACCATCATGCCTGGCGTCTCCCAAACACCTCCCTATCTCTGTAACCTCCTCCAGCCCCAACAACCCTCCCTATCTCTGTAACCTCCTCCAGCCCCTACACCCCTCCCTATCTCTGTAACCTCCTCCAGCCCCAACAACCCTCCCTATCTCTGTAACCTCCTCCAGTTCCTACAACCCTCCCTATCTCTGTAACCTCCTCCAGCCCCTACACCCCTCCCTATCTCTGTAACCTCCTCCAGCCCCTACACCCCTCCCTATCTCTGTAACCTCCTCCAGCCCCTACACCCCTCCCTATCTCTGTAACCTCCTCCAGCCCCTACAATCCTCCCTATCTCTGTAACCTCCTCCAGCTTCAACAACCCTCCCTATCTCTGTAACCTCCTCCAGCCCCTACACCCCTCCCTATCTCTGTAACCTCCTCCAGCCCCTACACCCCTCCCTATCTCTGTAACCTCCTCCAGCCCCTACAATCCTCCCTATCTCTGTAACCTCCTCCAGCTTCAACAACCCTCCCTATCTCTGTAACCTCCTCCAGCACCTACACCCCACCCTATCTCTGTAACCTCCTCCAGCCCCAACAACCCTCCCTATCTCTGTAACCTCCTCCAGCCCCTACACTCCTTCCTATCTCTGTAACCTCCTCCAGCCCCAACAACCCTCCCTATCTCTGTAACCTCCTCCAGCCCCTACACCCCTCCTTATCTCTGTAACCTCCTCCAGCCTCAACAACCCTCCCTATCTCTGTAACTTCCTCCAGCCCCAACAACCCTCCCTATCTCTGTAACCTCCTCAAGCCCCAACGACCCTCCCTATCTCTGTAACCTCCTCTAGGCTCCCCCAAACCCCTCCCTAACTCTGTAATCTCCTCCAGCACCAACACCCCTCCCTATCTCTGTAACCTCCTCCAGCCCCTACACCCCTCCCTATCTCTGTAACCTCCTCCAGCCCCAACAACCCTCCCTATCTCTGTAACCTCCTCCAGTCCCTACAACCCTCCCTATCTCTGTAACCTCCTCCATCCTCACAACCCTCCCTATCTCTGTAAACTCCTATAGTCCCTACAACCCTCCCTATCTCTGTAACCTCCTCCAGTCCCTACAACACACCCTATCTCTGTAACCTCGTCCAGTCCCTACAACCCTCCCTATCTCTGCAACCTCCTCCAGTCCCTACAACTCTCCCTATCTCTGTAACCTCCTCCAGTCCCTACAACACCCCCTATCTCTGTAACCTCGTCCAGTTCCTACAACCCTCCCTATCTCTGCAACCTCCTCCAGTCCCTAAAAGCCTCCCTATCTCTGTAACCTCCTCCAGTCCCTACAACACCCCCTATCTCTGTAACCTCGTCCAGTCACTACAACCCTCCCTATTTTCTGTAACCTCTTCCAGCCCCTACAACTCTCCCTATCTCTGTAACCTCTACCAGCCCCTACAACCCTCCCTATCTCTGTAACCTCCTCCAGCCCCTACAACCCTCCCTATCTCTGTAACCTCCTCCAGCCTCACAACCCTCCATATCTCTGTAACCTCCTGCAGGCTCCCCCAAACCCCTCCCTTTCTCTGTAACCTCCTCCAGCCCCTACAACCCGCCATATCTCTGCAACCTCCTCCAACCCCGACAACCCTCCCTATCTCTGTAACCTCCTCCAGTCCCTACAACATTCCCTATCACTGTAACCTCCTCCAGTCCCTACAACCTTCCCTATCTCTGCAACCTCCTCCAGTCCCTACAATTCTCCCTATCTCTGTAACCTCCTCCAGACCCTACGCCCCTCCCTATCTCTGTAACCTCTTCCAGCCCCTACAACCCTCCATATCTCTGTAACCTACTCCAGCCCCTAAAACCCTCCATATCTCTGTAACCTCCTCCAGCCCCTACACCTCTCCCTATCTCTGTAACATCCTCTAGGCTGCCTCAAACCCCTCCCCATCTCTGTAACCTCCTCCAGCCCCTACAACCCTCCCGATCTCTGTAACCTCTTCCAGCCCCTACAACCCTCCATATCTCTGTAACCTCCTCCAGCCCCTACAACCCTCCATATCTCTGTAACCTCCTCCAGCTCCGACACCTCTCCCTATCTTCGTAACATCTTCCAGCCCCTACAACCCTCCCTATCTCTGTAACCTCCTCCAGCCCCTACAACCCTCCCTATCTTTGTAACCTCCTCCAGCCCCTACAACCCTCCCTATCTCTGTAACAACCTCCAGCCTCCTCCAAATCCCTATCTGTGTAACCTCCTCCATCCTCACAACCCTCCATATCTCTGTAACCTCCTGCAGGCTCCCCCAAACCCCTCCCTATCTCTGTAACATCCTCCAGCCCCTACAACCCTCCCTATCTCTGTAACCTCCTCCAGCCCCTACAACCCTCCCTATCTCTGTAACCACCTCCAGCCTCCTCCAAATTCCTATCTCTGTAACCTCCTCCAGCCTCACAATCCTCCCTATCTCTGTAACCTCTTCCAGGCTCCCCCAAACCCCTCCCTATCTCTGTAACCTCCTGCAGCCCAGACAGACCTCCCTATCTCTGCAACCTCCTCCAACCCCTACAACCCTCCCTATCTCTGTAACCTCCTCCAGCCCCTACAACCCTCCCTATCTCTGTAACCTCCTCCAGCCCCGACAACCCTCCCTATCTCTGTAACGTCCTCCAGCCTCCTCCAAACCCTTCCCTATCTCTGTAACCTCCTCCAGCCCCTACAACCCTCCCTATCTCTGTAACCTCCTCCAGGCTCCCCCAAACCCCTCCCTATCTCTGTAACCTCCTCCAGCCCCAACCGCCCTCCCCATCTCTGCAACCTCCTCCAGCCCCTACAACCTTCCCTATCTCTGTAACCTCCTCCTACCCCGACAACACTCTCTATCTCTGTAATCTCCTCCAGCCTCCCCGAATCCCCTCGCTATCTTGTAACCTCCTCCAGCATCTACAACCCTCCCTATCTCTGTAACCTCCTCCAGCCTCTATGACCCTCCTTATCTCTGTAACCTCCTCCATCACCTACAATCCTCCCTATCCCTGTAACCTCTTCCAGCCCCTACAATCTTCCGTATCTCTGTAACTTCCTCCATCCCCTACAATCCTCCCTATCCCTGTAACCTCCTCCAGCCCCTACAATCTTCCCTATCTCTGTAGCTTTCTGCAGTCACTACAACCCTCCCTATTCTCTGTAACCTCTTCCAGCCCCTACAACCCTCCCTATCTCTGTAACCCCCTCCAGCATCTACAACCCTCCCTATCTCTGTAACCTCTTCCAGCATCTACGACTCTCCCTATCTCTGTAACCTCCTTCAGCGTCACAACCCTACCTATCTGTGTAACCTCCTCCAGCCCCTACAACCCTCACTACCTTTCTAAGCTTCTCCAGCCCCAGGAAGCCTCCCTATCTTTGTAACCTTCTCCAGCCCCTACAACCCTGCCTATCTCTGTAACCTCCTCCAGCCCCTACAACCCTCCCTATTTCTGTAACCTCCTCCCGCTCCTGGAACCCCCCATTTCTTTGTAACCCCTTCCAGCCCCTACAGCCCTCCCTATCTCTGTAACCTCCTCCAGCCCTTACAGCCCTCCCTATCTCTGCAACCTCCTCCAGCCCCTCCAACCCTCCCTATCTCTGTAACCTCCTCCAGCCCTTACAGCCCTCCCTATCATTGTAACCTCCTCCAGTCCCTACAACCCTCCCTATCTCTGTAACGTCCTTCAGTCCTATAAAGGTCCAAGATCTTTCACGCTACCAATTCAGGAATGCTGATTTTAATCCCTCCATTCCTGGCGCCCATGCCTTCAGCTGGCCAGGACCCAAGTTCTGGAAATCCCACGGCTCTCACCCTGACCAAAACCACCTCCACCTCTCTAAATCTCTCACTCTACTCTGTCAAGCCTCCTTCCACAGCACCATCCAAACCTGCGACCTCTAACATCTAGAAAGACAGGGGCAGCAGATAATTGGGAGCACCGCCACCTGGAAGTTCCCCTCCGAGCCACTCACCATCCTGACTTGGAAATATAACGCCGTTCCTTCACTGTCGCTGGATCAAAATCCTGGAACTCCCTCCCTAACAGCACTGTGGGTGTACCTACACCACATGGACTGCAGTGGTTCAAGAAGGAAACTCACCACCACCTTCTCAAGGGGCAATTAGGGATGGGCTGCGCCAGCAACATCCTGGGAACAAATTACAGGAAAGCCTCTCCTTAAGACCTTTCGCTTTGGCCAAACATTTGGTAACTCGATTTGGTATCTCCTAATGTGTCTCAGTGTCAAAGTTCGTCTCATCACACTCTTGCGAAGCCACATGGCAAGTTTTACCACAGAAAAGGTGCTATATAAATGCAAGTTGCTGCTGTTGTTGCTTTCCTCTGTCAGTTGCGTCATGATGAATTGAAAATAAATGTGTAAACAGCCAGCTTTCTGAATAAATAACCTCTATGTGATTGAATCTGTGATTGAAGATGTGCAGATTTGCTAAATGTTGGGCCGAGAACAGATCTATTTTTGAGATTTATTTTGCTCCAGCCCCTCCAGCGAAATGAATCAGAAATTTTTTTTTGACTTGAGTTAGTAAAAGCCAATGTCACAGTTTCAGTGCCAGCAATGATGCAGATGAAAATCTCCTATTTATAGAACCTACTCACTGATTGGATACACGATAGTGTCTTTGAGAATACCACTGTTTACAGCTGCACAAGGTTCAGCAATGGTGGCCCTTGACCAAAGATTTTGACTTCAGGTCATCCCCTGACAAGACTTGACATTGACTTCAATCAATCTGGTAATGTGTGAGCTCAACCAAGAATAATAACGATCGCTTTAAATGCCAGGTTGCTATAAATGCCCAACCAGATCAGTACTGTGTTAGCCTGTGTCAGAGCACTGCACTGTCGGAGGCTCAGTACTGAGGGAGTGCTGCACTGTCGGAGGCTCAGTACTGAGGGAGTGCTGCACTGTCGGAGGCTCAGTACTGAGGGAGTGCTGCACTCTTGGAGGCTCAGTACGGAGGGAGTGCTGCATTGTCAGAGGGTCAGTACTGAGGGAGTGCTGCACTGTCAGAGGGTCAGTACTGAGGAAGTGCTGCACTGTGAGAGGGTCAGTACTGAGGGAGTGCTGCACTGTCAGAGGGTCAGTACTGAGGGAGTGCTGCACTGTCGGAGGCTCAGTACTGAGGGAGTGCTGCACTGTCGGAGGCTCAGTACTGAGGGAGTGCTGCACTGTTGGAGGCTCAGTACTGAGGGAGTGCTGCACTCTTGGAGGCTCAGTACGGAGGGAGTGCTGCATTGTCAGAGGGTCAGTACTGAGGGAGTGCTGCACCGTCAGAGGGTCAGTACTGAGGAAGTGCTGCACTGTGAGAGGGTCAGTACTGAGGGAGTGCTGCACTGTCAGAGGGTCAGTACTGAGGGAGTGCTGCACTGTCAGAGGGTCAGTACTGAGGGAGTGCTGCACTGTCAGAGGGTCAGTACTGAGGGAGTGCTGCACTGTCAGAGGGTCAGTACTGAGGGAGTGCTGCACTGTCAGAGGATCAGTACTGAGGGAGTGCTGCATTGTCAGAGGGTCAGTACTGAGGGAGCACTGCTCTGTCGGAAGGTCAGAACTGAGAGAGTGCTGTGCTTTCAGGGGGACCGAACTGATGGAGAGTCGTATTGTCAGAGGTGCAGTACTGAAGGTAGCCTGCGTTGGTCAGAGAGGCAGTATTGAGGGAGTTCTGCACTGTCAGAGGGTCAGTACTGAGGGAGTGCTGCACTGTCAGAGGGTCAGTACTGAGAGAGTGCTGAACTGTCAGAGGGTCAGTACTGAGGGAGTGCTGCACTGTAAGAGGGTCAGTACTGAGGGAGTGCTGCACTATCAGAGGGTCAGTACTGAGGGAGTGCTGCACTGTCAGAGGGTCAGTACTGAGGGAGTGCTGCACTGTCAGAGGGTCAGTACTGAGGGAGTGCTGCACTGTCAGAGGGTCAGTACTGAGGGAGTGCTGCACTGTCAGAGGGTCAGTACTGAGGGAGTGCTGCACTGTCAGAGGGTCAGTACTTAGAGAGTGCTGAACTGTCAGAGGGTCAGTACTGAGGGAGTGCTGCACTGTCAGAGGGTCAGTACTGAGGGAGCGCTGCACTGTCAGAGGGTCAGTACTGAGGGAGTGCTGCACTGTCAGAGGGTCAGTACTGAGGGAGTGCTGCACTGTCAGAGGGTCAGTACTTAGGGAGTGCTGCACTGTCAGAGGGTCAGTACTGAGGGAGTGCTGCACTGTCAGAGGGTCAGTACTGAGGGAGTGCTGCACTGTAAGAGGGTCAGTACTGAGGGAGTACTGCACTGTCAGAGGGTCAGTACTGAGGGAGTGCCGCATTGTCGGAGGGTCAGTACTAAGGGAGTGCCGCACTGTCAGAGGGTCAGTACTGAGGGAGTGCTGCACTGTAAGAGGGTCAGTACTGAGGGAGTGCTGCACTGTCAGAGGGTCAGTACTGAGGGAGTGCCGCACTGTCGGAGGGTCAGTACTGAGGGAGTGCCGCACTGTCAGAGGGTCAGTACTGAGGGAGTGCCGCACTGTGAGAGGGTCAGTACTGAGAGAGTGCTGAACTGTCAGAGGGTCAGTACTGAGGGAGTGCTGCACTGTCAGATGGTCAGTACTGAGGGAGCGCTGCACTGTCAGAGGGTCAGTACTGAGGGAGCGCTGCACTATCAGAGGGTCAGTACTGAGGGAGTGCTGCACTGTCAGAGGGTCAGTACTGAGGGAGTGCTGCACTGTCAGAGGGTCAGTACTGTGGGAGTGCTGCACTGTCAGAGGGTCAGTACTGAGGGAGTGCTGCACTGTCAGAGGGTCAGTACTGAGGGAGTGCTGCACTGTAAGAGGGTCAGTACTGAGGGAGTGCTGCACTGTCAGAGGGTCAGTACTGAGGGAGTGCCGCACTGTCGGAGGGTCAGTACTGAGGGAGTGCCGCACTGTCAGAGGGTCAGTACTGAGGGAGTGCTGCACTGTAAGAGGGTCAGTACTGAGGGAGTGCTGCACTGTCAGAGGGTCAGTACTGAGGGAGTGCCGCACTGTCGGAGGGTCAGTACTGAGGGAGTGCCGCACTGTCAGAGGGTCAGTACTGAGGGAGTGCCGCACTGTCAGAGGGTCAGTACTGAGGGAGTGCCGCACTGTAAGAGGGTCAGTACTGAGGGAATGCTGCACTGTCAGAGGGTCAGTACTGAGGGAGTGCCGCACTGTCAGAGGGTCAGTACTGAGGGAGTGCCGGACTGTCAGAGGGTCAGTACTGAGGGAGTGCTGCACTGTCAGAGGGTCAGTACTGAGGGAGTGCTGCACTGTCAGAGGGTCAGTACTGAGGGAGTGCTGCACTGTCAGAGGGTCAGTACTGAGGGGGTGCCGCACTGTCAGAGGGTCAGTACTGAGGGAGTGCCGCACTGTCAGAAGGTCAGTACTGAGGGAGTGCTGCACTGTAAGAGGGTCAGTGCTGAGGGTGTGCCGCACTGTCGGAGGGTCAGTACTGAGGGAGTGCCGCACTGTCAGAGGGTCAGTACTGAGGGAGTGCCGCACTTTCAGAGGGTCAGTACTGAGGGAGTGCTGCACTGTAAGAGGGTCAGTACTGAGGGAGTGCTGCACTGTCAGAGGGTCAGTACTGAGGGAGTGCCGCACTGTCAGAGGGTCAGTACTGAGGGAGTGCTGCACTGTAAGAGGGTCAGTACTGAGGGAGTGCTGCACTGTCAGAGGGTCAGTACTGAGGGAGTGCCGGACTGTCAGAGGGTCAGTACTGAGGGAGTGCTGCACTGTCAGAGGGTCAGTACTGAGGGAGTGCTGCACTGTGAGAGGGTCAGTACTGAGGGAGTGCTGCACTGTAAGAGGGTCAGTACTGAGGGGGTGCTGCACTGTCAGAGGGTCAGTACTGAGGGAGTGCCGCACTGTCGGAGGGTCAGTGCTGAGGGAGTGCTGCACTGTCTGAGGGTCAGTAGTGAGGGAGCGCTGCACTGTCGGAGGGTCAGTACTGAGGGAGCGCTGCACTGTCGGAGGGTCAGTACTGAGGGAGTGCTGCACTGTCAGAGGGTCAGTACTGAGGGAGTGCTGCACTGTCAGAGGGTCAGTACTGAGGGAGTGCTGCACTGTCAGAGGGTCAGTACTGAGGGAGTGCCGCAGCAATGGAGACGCATTGTTTGGATGAGACATGAAACTGAGGCCCCTTCTTCCCTCCCAGGTGAGCGGTAAAGATCCCATGGCGCGATTCTGAAGAAGAAGGTGTCTTGGCCAGCATTTATCCCTCAACCAGCGGATTACCTGGTCACTTATCTCATTGCTGTTTGTGGGATCTTGCTTTGTGCCAGTTGGCTGCCGTGTTCTGATACGATAACAGTGATGACAGTTCTTTGGCTGTCGAGCGCTTTGGAATATGCTGAGGTTACGAACGGCGCTACCGAAATGCAGGTTCTTGAATATCTTCCGGGAAGGGTTTTGTCACCTCTGCCCCTACACCCACACCCCCGACCCCAACCCCCACCTCACCCAGTCTCTGGACAAAGGCCCATAACCACATTCTGCCTGGAGGTGGACAGCCAGAAAGACCAAGTCACAGGGTGCACCACGTGACCTGGGGCCCTCCAGCCGCATCTAACGCCCACCCTTCAGATGTCACCTTTTAAAGCAAAAGCCTTAAAAATAGAAATGATTAAAAAGGAGAAGTTTTTTCCCCTTGATCTTGTTACCTGCTGTCTTCCCACGAGATGCGTGTGACAGACACCCAGCCCCCGCATCAGCTCCACCGACAGCGTGGAGCCTCGGGACGTTTTGCTATCTGGGAAAAGCTGCTACGTAAGTGAAAATTGTTTTTTGTGGGGTTTTTCTTTTTCCGAATGGAAACTTAAATCTTCCTTCACAAGTTCGTACGCACAATTAATTGGAACTGCGTGCGCCGGAGAGCTGTGGGTGCCCAGTTGTTGAGTAAGTTCGAGGCTGAGGCTGATAGGCTTCTGGGCACTTAGGGAATGAAGGGATATACGGGGCGGGTGTGGGGGCGGTGGTGGGCTAGCAAGTGGTGCTGATCAGCCATGATCAGACTGAATGGCGGAGCAGGCTCGAGGGGCTGAATGGCCCCATTCTGCTGCTCCTATTTCTTAAACTCTCAGAGCGCTTGGTCTTAAAGTGAACATAAACAAGAGTAAATAATCGGAATGCAAAGAAAGAGCTGAATCCACATCAGGATAATTCGAGTCTTAAAGGCTGTAACTCATTTAACCATCATTCATTCTCATTAGATGCAAGTGTATTTAAGCACTTGCAATCAGGGAAGCTTTTCAATTTTTACACTGAGGCAATAAAAATGCATTAGATGAAAGGGAAAATACAGAGCAGGTCTCAGTGAGGATTACATTTTAACAATGCTTGAAAAATTGCAATTTAAAGGACCAGAAATATGAATGAATGTCTGGTCACAGGAACTGAGTGAGCCCTACCACCCCAAACAACCCTATTGGGAGGATTCGCGCGTTCCAGGGGGGTGTGGCTAGTTTTGGCGGCAGAGACGTATTCAGATGGAGGGTTTTAGTTGACGGATGTAGAATGTCAAGGAGAGCTGTAACTGTCTATCATCACCCCACCCGATACTTGCTGAGCGATGTTGGCTCCCGGTCTGGTCATGCTTCAATCTTTTAATTCCCATCCTCGAGTTCAAACCCCTCCATGACCTTGCCCTCCCTATCCCTGTAGCCTGTGACAGCCCCACCACCCTCCATGATATCTGCACTCTTCTGATTCTTGCCTCTTGAGCATCCCCCTGATTTCCATCGCTCCACCATCGCTGACCGTCTCTTCAGCTGCCTAAGCTCTGGAATTCCTTCCCAAAACCCCTCTGCCTCTCTCTCTCTCTCTCTCTCTCTCTCCGTCCTTTAATCTGCTTCTGAAAACCTAGCTCTTTGACCAAGCTTTTGGTCATCTGATCTAATATCTCCTTTGCTGCCTTGGTGTCAAATGCTGTTCAGTAACTCTTTGGGACACCAAGTTAAAGGTGGTATATAAATGTAAGTTTGTTGTTATTGCACATTTAAACCCCAAATTCTGCAATTCGATAAACCTTGTGATTGGCTTGCCCCTGAGTGCAAATGTAGAGGATATTCTAGACCTTGTTGTAATGTGGCCACACACTGTTCATATATGCATGTATGCATCTGGTATATACTACATTCGTAACTGTTGTTAAACTATCTGTGAACAACTAACAAACACCTATGGAACATAATTTTGCTCGCGAATCACCCTTTGAAAGAGCCAGCACTGCTAAGAGTCCCCAGCACAAAGCATGAGTGCCAGTATGGATCTGTTGGGCTGAATGGCCTGGTTCTGAACTGTAAAGACTTTGTAACAAGATGCAATATTTCTGGGTACTTATATACGCGGCAGGATTTCATTAGAAAATCTTTCAATCAGAGCAGGGAACGTCCTGGTCATAGCTGGGAGCTGTGTGATTGAAGTTGGCCAAGACTGCTGTTGCCAGAAGAACGAATCCAAGATTTATGAGCAGGTTGTGTAAAAGCTAAATGTGCGGCATCAACTATTGATGCCAGGGACCTCGTGACGTCCATGGGAACTGGCAGGTGCAACAATGGGGCAGACTCCCTTCCTTATTTCCTCTCCCCCCACTCCCCCCATCCTCAAAGCACTGACTGACACTGGGGTAGACGTTCACGGCCACTGGCTGTGTTTCAGCTCTTACTATGCGACTCTGCACGGTGAGCACAGGCAGCCATTCAACCACGGGGAGAGGGGGGGCACATCAGCAGAATGCAAGCTGACTCCACCCTGGTGCAAAGCAGTTTCAACAATAACTTTCGAGAGGAAATTGGATTAATACTGAAAAGGAAGCATTTTTGCAGGGCTGTGGGGAAAGAGCAGGAGAGTGGTGAATCGCTCTTTGAAAGATCCAGTGCTGGGTCGATGGATGGAATGACCTCCTGCATCATTCCACGATTTTATGAATCGTGTTTTCAAATGACCGGGTCAAAATCCTGGAACTCCCTCCCTAACAGCGCGGTGGGTGTACCTACACCACATGGACTGCAGCGGCTCAAGAAGGCAGCTCACCACCCACCTTCTCAAGGGCAATTAGTGTTGGGCAATAAAGGCTGGCCCAGCCAGCGACGCCCACATCCTGTGAAGGGATTAAACAATTCCTCATTTCTAATTGCAAGGGCATTGCAGAGCCAGGGGGCAGGAAATCTGGACGCAGGCTTGAATGCATTGGAGCCAATGGCGGAATCCCAAATTACTGCCTCCTCTCTCAGGTCTGCATGGACTTGGCCTCTTTGGGTCAATTACCGCCCCCTGCGGGTCATGTGCGAGTTATCAGAGGGTGCCACGCCAAGCTTCTTTCCGCATTTGGGCAGAAGGGGTTGTACCTGCAGGTCAGAACACATGGTGAAAATGTTAGCATCGTCGGCTGTGGTGATTTCCTTAATGTGGTCAGAGGGCTGAGCGCTCTCAATCGTCTTCTCCGTCTTCAGCAGCAGTGTGGCCAGAGTGGGCAAACTGGTTTTCCACATATTCACGTCCGTACCATTCCCGAAAGCTTGCATCGCATTTCCTGCAGCAGGAAAGGGGGGAGAAAAAAAACGCCTATTAAAGGAGGAAAGGCATTCAAAAAGGTTTGCATGTTCAATTTGCCAACTTGGTCCATTTACAGAATTCGGACAGAAGCTTTCCTGAAACGCACAGGTTGCCCATTTTCTGATGAAAGACTCTTTATCGCTTTTGCAACAACAACAAAACAACGTGCATTTGCATTGCGCTCTTCACATGGTCAAATCTGTCATCGATTATTGTAAAAACCAATCTGGTTCACGAATGCCCTTTAGGGAAGGAAATCTGCCGTCCTTACCCGGTCTGGCCTACATGTGACTCCAGACCCACAGCAATGTGGTTGACTCTTAACTGCCCTCTGAAATGGCCGAGCGAGACACTCAGTTCAAGGGCAATTAGGGATGGGCAACAAGTGCTGGCCTTGCCAGCGACACCCACATCCCATGAAGAAATAATAAAAAACAAATTCGGGCTCAGTGGGAACTTAAGAGCTTGGTTGCAGTCCTCCATTTGGTCCCTAGACCTCGATTATTGAGAGAGCCACAGGCGCAATTTACATTTTGAATCTGACAGCAAAATCCAGCCTAAGCTACCCCCGTCCCAGTGTGAAAAACGCTACAGTTTATCCTTGCGCACAAGGACGGGAAGAACTTGCATTTCTATAGCACCTTTCACCACCTCACCACATCCCAAATCGGTTTCCAATCCGCGAATACTTTTGAAGTGTAGTCACTGTTCTAATATAGGGAAACAGGGCAGCCAATTTGCACACAGCAAGCTCCCACAAACAGACAATGTGGTGATGACCAGATCATCTGGTTTTTTTTTTTGCAATGTTGATTGAGGGATGAACATTGGCCAAGCAAATGGGGAGAACTCCCCTAATTCCTCTTCAAAACAATGCCTTAGGGTCTTTTACCTTCACCCTGAGAGAGCAGGTGGGGTCTCGGTTTAACAGCTCATGCCAAAGATGGCATCTTCACCAGTGCAATGTTACCACTGGGATCATCAGCCTCAATTATTGTCTCAAGTCTCAGGAGTGGGCGGGGGGGAAGGGCTTGAATCCATGACATTCTGGCCCGGAGGCAAGCGTTCTGCCCACTGAAGCCACAGATAATGCCAGCCTTGTCACACTGAGACTCAGTCTTTCATTGTCCAATTCACAGGCCTTTGAACAATGATCAAAGATCGCTGTGACACTGACATTAAGGTACAATTATGCTTACAATGATTTTTACTTGCTATTTATGAGTTAAAAGATGAATGCCTCAGGCACTGCCACCAGCTGCTTTCATATTTCATGTAATCCTGGGCCTCGGGGACATGTGGAGGCTGCAGCTGAAAATACATCCTAACAGAAGTACAACAAAGAAGCATGTTACTTGAGCCCGTGTGCATTGTAACACTCACTGAGGCAGGCATTCACTTTGAAATAGTTCAGGAACTTGTCGCATTCTTCCTTCTGGTTTCCACTGCCGCTGCATGTACACCATGGAGCCACCACAATGTCAGTTGCGTCAATGTAGTTTGGGGTCATGTCACTTCCTGCAGGGGACGAGAGGCAGAATGAACGAGACATGTCACCGAATGGATTTCGGAAGAAATAACTCACAGTTTCTGCAATGCCTTTCGCAACCTCAGGACACCCCCCCCGCCAAAGCGCTTCACAGGCCACGAAGGACTTACTTAAAGTGTAATCGCTGTTGCAATGTAGGAAACGCAGCAGCCAATTTTTTTGCACAGCAAGATCCCACAAACGGCAAAGTGGTATAATGACCAAGTCACCCACCAGATTTGTTGGTTGATAGATGGATTGGTCCCGGGATGGTAATAAATGTAACACAGCGTCTGGTTAGGCTGCTGAGGATTCAGAATAGCTAGTTAGAGTTTGCAGTGGTTTTTTTTCTCCAATTTTGGGTCCCAAAACAGGCAGTAGACCACCGATTTAGGCAGTGAATTCCAGACTCCCACCACCCTCTGGGTGAAAAAGTTTTTCCTCATGTCCCCTGTAATCCTTCTACCAATCACCTTAAATCTGTGCCCCCTGGTAATCGACCCCTCAGCTAGGGGAGACAGGTCTTTCCTGTCTACCCTATCTCAGGCCATCATAATTTTCAAGCCCTGGCTACATTCTTGTAAATCTCCTCTGTACTCCCTCCAGAGCAATTATGTCCTTCCTGTAATGTGGTGACCAGAACTGTACACAAAATTCCAGCTGTGGCTTAACCAGCATTTAATATAGTTCGATCGTTACTCCCTGTTTTTGTACTCAATACAAGTCAGTAGATGTACAAGTTGTATTCAATTCAAGTCAGGAGTGTGATGGAATACTCCCCACTTGCCTGGGTGAGTGCAGCTCCAACAACACCCAGGTAGCGTGACACCATCCAGGACAAAGCAGCCACATCCACAACCTCAAACATTCACTCCCTCCACCACCGACACACAGTGGCAGCAGTGTGTACCATCTACAAACCCACAACCCTTACACCAGAGAGCAATGGAGGCTGGGTCATTGAAAATGTTCAGGACTGAGTTAGACAGATTTTTGGTCATGGGGCACAGGCAGGAAAGTGGAGTTAAGGCCACAATCAGATCAGCCATGGTCTTATAGGAAGATCAGGCATGAGGGGCCAAATGGCCTACTCCTGCTCCTAATTGTTATGTTTTTCCAGCTGGAAGGACAAGGGCAGAAGATGCATGGGAACAACTGCAGCGCGGGTTTTCCTCCAAAACACTCACCATCCTGACTTGGAAATATATTGGCCGTTCCTTCACTGTCGCTGGGTCACAATCCTGGAAGTTTGGGTCTTCTCAGGCCTCAAAAAAAAAGACTCGCTTCTCAGGTTGATACTGAAAGGCACCAAAAGTCGAAGCCTAATTGAAAGAAAGTGTTCAAAACTGGCTTTGTGTTGGACACACTAAGTCCCGTGTAGATCCTGGCGTGAACTGACTGCACTTTCCTTCAGCCCAGTGAATAATGGACACGTGAAAAGTCTTGTTCAGCAAAAGGGGCTTTAAACGGAATTATTTTTACAAATTCAGGCAAATAATCAGCAGAGCAGGAGACTCCAAAGACACTGCTATTTCTGCCTGGCTGAGTGTGCACCGGGTGCATTGGAGGGACACAGATGAAAGCATCAATTTCATCCAGGGAAGCAGTGTCAAAATAAATGGCTTGAGTGCCTAACAGCACTGTGGGTGTACCTACACCACATGGACCTCAGCGGCTCAAGAAGGCAGCTCACCACCACCTTCTCAAGGGGCACTCATAAGGATGGGCAACAAATGCTGACCTTGCCAAAGATGCCCACATTCAAGGGATGAAATGAAGAAAGCACCTTTTTCACAGACAGGGTATACCTTCAATGTGACAGGGCAGGATTGAACAGCTGGAATATCACTATTATACTCCTGCCCAGTCTGTCAGCTGGTCATGTCAGGAAATGGAATTCGGGGCATCATGGGTTCTGGCACTTTTCTCGATGTAACATCTCAACAAGACACCAATCGCTGACACAATTTAAATAAAAGGTCGGCGCTAACCGAGGGAACGCATTGAAGGATCGTTTTATGAAGAGGAATTTCACTCTGTCTGCCATATTCCCCGAATTAAACTTAAGGCAGGGAACCTTCAAAGGAGCCATTTCTCACTCAAGACATTTATTTTGACACTGCTTCCCTGGATGAAATTGATGCTTTCATCTGTGTCCCTCCAATGCACCCGGTGCACACTCAGCCAGGCAGAAATAGCATTGTCTTTGAAGTCTCCTGTTCTCTGATTATTTGCCTGAATTTGTAAAAATAATTCCGTTTAAAGCCCCTTTTGCTGAACAAGGCTTTTCACGTGTCCTTTATTCACTGGGCTGATTAAAGGACAAATGACAACCTGAAGGAAAGTGCAGTCAGTTCACGCCAGGATCTACACGGGACTTAGGGTGTCCAACACAAAGCCAGTTTTGAACACTTTCTTTCAATTAGGCTTCGACTTTTGGTGCCTTTCAGTATCAACCTGAGAAGCGAGTCTTTTTTTTTGAGGCCTGAGAAGACCCAAACTTGCCCACCATTGGCCAAGTGCCAGCAGGGCCTGAGGCAATGGGCAAGCAGAGGCCCAGGTCCACCTCACCTCCGTTAGCCTCGGGAGCCCTGTCTCTGGGAAACGGAGGTGACAGGGAGACCAGGTTGGGGGTAGGGCCAGGAGAGACAAATCCCCTGGTTTTTCCCATCAGACCCAGCGGGAGTCTCCTCACGCAGCACAGGGGCACATTCAGCCCCTTGTGGTCGAATAGCTGCCACACAGGCCAGAGGGGAGGCAGTGGTGGGCTCCGCACATCTGTGGGGTTTTATGGCGTCAGAGACACGTTCAGAGGAAGGGCAAGGATTTTCACATGACAGTGCCCGTCTTGAAACTGTCAGCTGGGGCTCAGCTGGGAACACTCCCCCTTCCGAATCTCGAGGTTCAATCTGCAAGTCCCACCCCCACGGCTTCAGCGTAGAAAACAAGGCCGACACTCCAGTGCAGTGCCGAGGGAGTGCTGCACCGTCAGAGGTGCCGTCTTTTGGGTGAGACGTTAATCCCAGGCCCCATCTGCCTGCTCGGGTGGAAAAGATCCCATGGCGCTGTTTCAAAGAAGAGTGGGGGGGTGGGGAGTAGGGGGGTGGGGGGTGGGGGTGGGAGTGGTGGGGCGTGCTGGTGGTGGGGGAGGAGGTGGGGTGAGGGGTGGGGGGGAGCGCGTGAGCTATCCCTGGTGTCCCGGCCAATATTTATCACTCAATCAACATGACAAGAAAAGACTAACACCACAAGAACTGGTCATTATCACATTGCTGTTTGTGGGAGCTTGCTGTGCACAAAATGGCTGCTTTGCTTTCAACATAACAACAGTCTCGATACTTCAAAAGTGCTTCCTTGGCTGTAAAGCGTTTTCAGACATCATGAAAAGCGCAAAATAAATGCAAGTCCTTTCTTAACTTTTAAACTTTTTTCACTTTCTTGTCCATCGGTTTTCTCTCCTTTCTCTGACATCCTGCATGAATCACCACCCCCGGCCAAGCTTCCTGGAGCACTACTCTAGGACTGGCTGATAGAGGGCAACGGTATCAAGAAACGAGCTTGCATTTATCTAGCACCTTTCTCATCCTCAGGGCACCCCCGAGGCATTTTTCAGACAATAAAGTACTTTTTTTTCAAATGGTGTCGCTATTGTAATGTAGAAAAAGCACAGCAGCCAATTTGCACCCAGCAATTCCCACAAGCAGCAACGTGATCACGACTAGATAACCCGTTTTGTGGTCTTGAGCGAGGGATAAATTTGACGTAGGCACTGGGGACAGATCCCCTGTTCTTCCCACGGACACGTGCACATCCGCCTGACAGGGCAGTCAGGGCCTCAGTTTAACATCTCATGCGAAGACAGCATCCTCATCAGCACAGCGCTGCACGCGCAGCACTCCCACATGCCTACACTGGGGGAGTGTCAGCCTGGGGCAAGGGCTCTGAATGAGGATTTGACCTGGCTGTCTTCCCCTTCCGAGGAAAGGGCGCTGGCTCAGTCCCTTTCGCGTGGGGGAGACAGGACTCTCGTCGGTGCCTTTCCGCAGTGAGATGCACCATGTACAGCAGCTTCAGTCACAACAGTAGAACATTCACAGTGGCTGGTGTACACTACAAGGAGCATCCTTGCTCTAATCAGCAGATGAATCATATTGGAGCTTGGAATACATTGATATATTTTAAGCAGATTAACCACAGACTAAAATATCAAGCAGAAACCTCTCAGTAGCAAACGGAACCAAAATCTTCAGTTTTAAAAGTAGATTAATGGAAACTAACCAGTTTCTCTGTAGCAGCTCATCATGAATTCATAATGATAGTGAAATTAATATTTGCATTCTTTTTTTTTATTCTTATCATGTGATCTCAGCATTGCTGGCTGGGCCAGCATTTATTGCCCATTCCTAATTGCCCTCGAGAAGGTGGTGGTGAGCTGCCTTCTTGAACCGCTGCAGTCCATGTGGTGTCGGTACACCCACAGTGCTGTTAGGGAGGGAGTTCCAGGATTTTGACCCAGTGACAGTGAAGGAACGGCGATATATTTCCAAGTCAGGATGGTGAGTGGCTTGGAGGGGAACTTCCAGGTGGTGGTGTTCCCCATCTATCTGCTGCCCTTGTCCTTCTGGGTGGGAGAGGTTACGGGTTTGGAAGGTGCTGCCGAAGGAGCTTTGGTGAGTTCAGCTTGTAGATGGTACACATCGCTGCCACTGTGCGTCGGTGGTGGAGGGAGTGAATATTTAAGGTGGTGGATGGGGTGCCAATCAAGTGACTGCTTTGTCCTGGATGGTGTTGAGCTTCATGAGTGTTGTGGGAGCTGCATTCATCCAGGCAAGTGGGGAGTATTCCATCACACTCCTGACTTGGGCATTGTAGATGGTGGACAGGCTTTGGGGAGTCAGGAGGTGAGTTACTCACTGCAGAATTCCTAGCCCCTGAACTGCTCCTGTAGCTGCAGTATTTATATGGCCAGTCCAGTTCTGTTTCTGGTCCAAAAGCGTGTGCGCGCGCGTGTCATGGCCTCAGCAAATGACAAAATGCTTCACAGCCACACCAAACAGGAAACCACATGCAAAATCAGCAGCTGTGTCATTCAAAGCAAGAGCCCACAAGCAGCAAATGAGCTGAATGACCACATTAATTCAGGGCGAGGGATGGATTTTGGCAAGACACTTGGAAAACTCCCCTGCTCTTCTTCAAATCACGTTCACGGGATCTTTTGCATTACGAGCAGCGTTCCTTCAGTACTGCACTGAGGCGTCAGCCCTGGACATTGTACTCAAGTCTCTCTAGGAATTGACCAGGAGTTTTCAAGAATGAAAGATCAATCTCCTTGACACTGTTGTGAGCAAAAGTCAGGAGCGAGATCAGTGAGGCAGGAAAGAACATTGTTTTAATTTTCCTCTCCTTATGAATTATAAGAATCTTGTAGGCGGTGGGGGAGTTGTTGGGGGTGCTGTATCAAGGCTGTTTGACTGAGAGTCTAGAATTGGAAAATCGGTTAACGAAGAGCCCGTTTGTTTTACAACTGGCTGAGGGAAGGTGGGGGCCTGGCAAGCATGGGCATGTCGGACAACCAATGGCGGAGCGAGGGGTCAGGGCAGCTGGGGTTGGCAAGTCGAGGAATACGTTGAGTTGGAGTTGGCAACCCGAAGTCTCTTGGGGTCTCTCCGCGCGCCCTCAGATGGAGGGAGGAACATATTCCCGATGAGAATCAAATCAAATCTAGCCTTACACTGGACTCAGAGAATTAAAAAAATATCCATGCCCACCCCCCTCCGGCAGACTGGTCGGAACCGCCACTCACCAATGAGTCCCGAGTACGAGAGCAAACAGGCTGCGTAGTTCTCACGGAAACAGCCACTCAGTGATTGTGCGGAGGGTTGGCAGTTCGACAGGAAATCTGCCAGTCGTGACCTGCGGATTGAAACAAAGAAGGAGTTAGTCGGTTTACCGAGCGGGAGCCCCGGGAAAGAGCCGGTTGGCATTCATGCCTCGCCATTTCAATCACTGAGGACACTGAGATGGCGGCGGGAGGAATGTGCGAGGTGTCGGGAAGTTGACGGTGCAACTCGACGCGGGATTGGCAATCTGTGGCAATGCCGCTTTCCAGGTCACCGGGAATGGAAGAGCAGGAATCTATAGCAGGGCAGCGAGGATCTGGAGCGGGCCAGCCTCAACTTTGCAAAGAGTTTGATTTTGCAGATGACATGATGGATTGCTAATTCTGTCAGCAATATCGGTCTCAGCAGAAGTGGCGACATAATTCCTTAATTCACGGGAGGATGGACTAGGTCATATTTTCAGGGCACCCTGAGGGTGTGAGAGGCACAATATAAATGTAAAGTCCGTCTCTTACTGACCATAGAATCTCTTTCAGTGTTGCTGGTTGAGGGATTAATATTGGCAAGGACACCGGGGAAACGCTCCTGATCTATTTCTATATAGTCCTGCGGGATCTTTTGTCTATTTTAGAGGGCAAATGAGGCCTTGATGTAACATTTCATCAAAAAGAATAGCAGAGATACAAAGAGAGAGGGAGAAAGACAAAAAGAGACACACATGAATGGATAATAATCTCTTGTGATCTTAATGAGATACTTGTGTTTTTGTATTTGCAATGCTTCAGTCTGACCTAACATTGGCTGACCAAACACACAGAAGCCAAAGCCTGATATGAAGAGATGAGTTGTTTGACTTTATAAAACCCTGGTTAGGCCCCAACTAGAGTATTGCGTCCAGTTCTGGTCACCAGACTTGAGGAAGGATGCGAAGGTCCTTGACAGGATGCAGAGGAGATTTAGCTGAATGGTTCCAGGTTTGGAATAATTTTAGTTCCGAGGTCCAGAGGGATCAAGGTGTACCAGTGCATGAGTCACAAAAAGTTAGTGTGCAGATACAGCAAGGAATTAAGAAGGCAAACCGAATGCTATCCTTCATTACAAGAGGAATTGAATGTAAAAGTCTGAAGAAGAGTCATACGGACTCGAAACGTTAACTCTGTCTTTCTCTCCACAGATGCTGTCAGACCTGCTGAGTTTTTCCAACTTTTTTTGTTTTTGTTTCAGATTTCTAGTATCCGCAGTATTTTGCCTTTATGTAAAAGTAAGGATGTTATGCTTCAGTTATACAGGGCATCGGTGAGACAGCACCTCAAATACTGTGTGCAGTTTGGCCTTCTTATTTAATATAGGATGTTAATGCCATTGGAGGCGGTTCAGAGGAGGTTTACTAGATTGATACCTGGAATGAGTGGGTTGTCTTATGAGGAAAGGTTGGACAGACTGGGTTTGTTTCCACTGGAGTTTAGAAGAGTGAGGGGTGATTTGATTGAAGTGTACAAGATCCTGAACGGCCTTGACAAGGTGGATGCAGAAATGATGTTTCCTCTTATGGGTGAGTCCAGAGCTAGAGGGTCACTGTTTTAAAATTCGTGGACGCCCTTTAAGACAGAGATGAGGAGAATATTTTCTCCCTGAGGGTTGTGTGACTTTGGAACTCCCAGCCTCAGGGTGGAGGTGGGGGTCATTGACTATTTTTAAGACAGAGGTGGTTGATTTTTGTTACGCGTGGGAATCAAAGTTTATCAGGGGTAGATGGGAACGTGGAATTAGTAATAAAAACAGATCAGCCATGACCTTAGTGTATGGAGGAGCAGGCTCAAGATTGACCTACTCCTGCCCCTATTCCGTAAGTTCGTATGTGGTTACAAATTTAAGGTGGGGTTATTCTTTTTGGAGCTAAGGATACTGAGGGGTGATTTAATAGAGGTGTACAAGATTTTTTTTATTATTCATGGGCGTCGCTGGCTAGACCAGCATTCATTGCCCATCCCTAATTGCCCTTGTTCAGAGGGCATTGAAGAGCCAACCACATTGCTGTGGGCCTGGAGTCACATGTAGGCCAGACCAGGTAAGGATGGCAGATTTCCTTCCCTGAAGGGGCATTAGTGAACCAGGTGGGTTTTTACAACTGGTTTATGACAGGTTTGGATAAAGTACACAAGGAAAAACTTTTCCCATTGGTAAGAGATGCAGGCGGGGAATGTGAGGAAGAACGTTTTTTAATGCAGCAAGTGACAATGACCTGGAACTCACTGCCCATGAAGGTGGCGGATGCAAAAACAATCAATGATTTCAAAAGGAAATTGGAAGGGCACTTGAAGGAAATAAATTTGCGAGGATCAAGCTGACTGGATTATTCCGCAGGGATTCAGCAAGAACTTAATGGGCCGAATGGCCACCTTCTGTGCTGTAAATGACTCTATGACTCTATTTAGAAGCACATGGTGGGCTGTAATCAGACTTAAAAAGATATTTCAGGATTTCAGGATTCTGCATTCGAAGGGCCTGTAGTAATTGGCCCATTGGGATGTCCTGGGTTTGCCCCAGTTTTATCAACAACAGAAATGAAAGGACTTGCTCACCCTTGATTTACTGGGACATATCTACGGAAGGAAAAGACTGGATCAATAGGTTTTTTAAAATTTCATGGGATGAGGGCTTCACTGGCTAGGCCAGCATTTATTGCCCATCCCTATTTGCCCTTGAGAAGGTGGTAGTGAGCTGCCTTCCTGATCCACTGCAGTCCATGTGGTGTAGGTACACCCACAGTGCTGTTAGGGAGGGAGTTCCAGTATTTTGACCCAGCGACAGTGAAGGAACGGCGATATATTTCCAAGTCAGGATGGTGAGTGACTTGGAGGGGAACTTCCAGGTGATGGTGTTCCCACGTGTCTGTTGCCCTTGTCCTTCTAGATGGAAGAGGCCGCAAGTTTGGATGATGCTGTCGAAGGAGCCTTGGGTGAGTTGCTGCAGTGCATCTTGTATATGGTACACACACTGCTACTACTGTGCATCGCTGGTGGAGGAAGTGAATGTTTGTGGATGGGGTGCCAATGAAGCAGGCTGCTTTACACTAGATAGTGTTGAACATCTTGAATGTTGTTGGCGCTGCACATACCCAGGCAAGTGCCTTATAGATGGTGGACAGGATTTGGGGAGTCAGGAGGTGAGTTGCTTGCTGCAGAATTCACAGCCTCTGACCTGCTCTTGTAACCACAGTACTTAGGGCTAGCTCAGTTCAGTTTCTGGTCAATAGTAGCCCCCAGGATGTTGACAGTGTTTCAAATATGAAGTTCAAAATTTCATGTTGTGGGACGGTCTTTTAATTTCAGCTAAAATGGAGTCATGAAATGGGCCACATGAGCTGCTCCAAATCCAGCGAGACAACAGGCAGGGGTTTCCCCCCATCGGGGGGAATTGTGCGGGAGTGAGCGGGTGAGTTCCTGACTGGCGCCCCCAGTCGGGGGCGCGCTGCCATTTTACGTGGGTGGGCCAATTAAGGCCCACCCAGTGTGACGTCCACCCAGAAGCTGTGTGGGTGGTGGGGGAGTGGGTTTCCCTGAGCCGGGAGTGTGCTTTATCGAGCATGCGGGCGACAGAGTGCATCGATCTCCCCGAGGCAAAGCGCTGCCTCAGGGAGATGGGCTCAAGATTCAAAAGCTCATCAAAGGTAGAAAAAAATATTCCTGACATGTCCGCTCATGCGACACTGCCACATGAGCTGGGACATGTCAATTTCTTTTATTTAAATATTTTATACAAATTTTAAATCCCTCATAAAACCTGTGGATGAGGTTTCATGTTTTTTCTGAAGGCCGCCTGGGCTCTTTGCCTGATCGCCAGCCTTAAGGTTAGACGGGCAGCTCAGTTGATTGTTTTAATTGCTCATTAACTGGCCTTAATAGGCCTTTGACAGTTCAGTGGGTGCACAGCCGATTTGGCTGTGTGCCAGCCAAACAGAAAATCTAAATGAAGCGGGGTGATGTCGGGACACACGCCCAACGTCACCCCGCATCTTTTTACACGTCGGAGAGCAGGCCCCACCCCCACTCGCCGACCATAAAATGCAGCCCAGCAAGTCTGAGTGGCCTTGTTGCTACGGGCACAGTACTGCCCAGATTGTTTTACTATGATGAAGCTGCAAGGCATTCACACCCATAGACAACAGGAAACGCATTTGTGCTGATGATGAATAGACTGTTACTCTCCAAGTCTCACAGGGAATGAAGGTTTTGCAAACAGTTATAATATAAGCTGTCTATTTAATTAAAGATAGAATGGAGTTGTGGGGTTACAGGGTCCAAAGGATAGCTAATTGGCATTTCCACCTGGATAAAATGCTCATGTGATTAACATTACCATGGAAATGGACAAGTCTGAAGGAAGTCATTGTAGGATTGGGTTACATGTTTTCTTAAAGAGATCTGTGAACCTCACAGACACAATCATTCCATAAGAGAGAGAGAGAGAGCACAGAAATAGTGGCAGCTAGTCTCTATTGTTCACCATACAAAATGCGAATGGGAGCTCATGTTCAGACCAAGTTTGTGAGGATTCAAAATGGGGTTGGAAGATTTGTCTAGCTTTGGCTAGAGGAAGGAATCTCCAGGTTAATCCTCACCGTGAATGTCAGTTGGGAGGTCAGACATCACACAGCTGGAAAAGGGAAAAGGAAGCAAACCATTGGGAGC
The DNA here is from genome assembly GCF_964194155.1 of Cetorhinus maximus. Taxonomy (NCBI): domain Eukaryota; kingdom Metazoa; phylum Chordata; class Chondrichthyes; order Lamniformes; family Cetorhinidae; genus Cetorhinus; species Cetorhinus maximus. The sequence goes on from NW_027597301.1 coordinate 71,173, forward strand.
TGAGGATAACTTTGGACTGGTTCTTGGAGAATGAAGTGTCTTAAGGGACAGAGTAAAGAATGACCTTGGAGCAGGATTTTTGGTCATTTTTTAAGTTAAAAGAGAAATCATTTCTGTAGTTTAGAGTTTAAGTTGCTGACTGAGCAGTGGTTATTCAACATTCCTTTTAGTCTGATTGTTAAAGTAAAAGACTTAAATCTTGTCAAGTGATCCTTCCAGTCAGTCACTGAAAATTCAAATATCTTTTTAAACGTTATGGGTCTCTCTGGGGATTGTTACAATGGTGGGGGATTTGGCGGTGATATAGCTGTTGAACATCAAGTGGAAATGCTTTGATTCTCTCTTATTGGAGATGATCATTGTCTGGCACTTGGGTGATGCAAGTCTGCCTAACGGAATTTCTCTGCTGTTTTCTGTTGATATTGAAGTACAAATGGAGGCGGAGCTCCTGAATCGATTAAAAAGTCTCTCCATCAAATGGAAGAAAATTGTCAAAGTCAGTGTTTTAAAAAAAAAATGGGAGAGATGAAACAATTCAAATCTTTTTTTTTTAGAAAGCTGTTCACTTGCTCTGGTGCTCCTGGGAACACATTTGTGACAGCCTCGCTCTGTCTCCTTCTCACCCCATGGGTATTTGAATCTTGAATGTTGTGGCACTGCACAGCACCGCAGCTCTTGAATGACGCAGGACTCCTACTCACACCTGCGTTCAGAAACACTAGGCCCTAACTTCATGTCAAGAGCGCTCTGCTTCCCGAGCCCTGACCCACTGACAGAGCCAACATGGGGCTAATTGTTAACACATTCCAACCCATCTACTCTTGGAGTTGATATTGACTCTCCTCCGCTGGGGCAATTGCCAATCTGTTCCCAAGGCTGTCAGGTAATTTTTTCTTTCCTTTATTCTTTCGGAGGATGTGAGCGTCACTGGAAAGTTTGCTGCCCACCCTTGAGCTGAGTGTCTTGCTTGACCATTTCAGAGGGGCAGTTAAGAGTCAACCACATCGCTGTGGGTCTGGAGTCACATGTAGGCCAGACCAGGTAAGGATGGCAGATTTCCTTCCCTGAAGGACATGAGTGAACCAGATGGGTTTTTTAAGACAATTGATGATATTTTCAAGGTCAGCATTGCTGTGACTAGCATTATATTCCAGGTTTATGAATTGAATTTACATTCCGCCAGCTGCCATGGTGCGATTTGAGCCCCACATCCTCACAGCGTTAGTCAGGATCTCTGAATTATCGGTCTAGTGACACTACCCTCTCCCCATGAAAACTGCTCAGTGCAGGACCGAAGGCATGGTACGCCCCTGTGCACCCTGCTGAAGTTGGCATCTTTCAGATGAGGTCTGACAACAAGGCCCCAATATGCCATCTTGGGTAGATGATGAAGATCCCACGGTCACTGTTTGGAAGAAAAGCAGATGGAGGTCTTCCTGGTGTCTTGCCAATGATGATTCCTTCAACCGCCATCACTAAAAAGCAGGTTATCTGGTCATTATCTCATTGCTGTTTGTGGGATCTTACTGTGCAAAAATTGACTGTTGTATTTCCTACACAACTACGATGACTACAATTCAAAGGTACTTCGTTGACTGTAGCATGCTTTGGGACGTCCTGAGGTCATGGAAGGTGCTGTCGAAATGCAAGTCTCTCTTCGTTTCTACCAGACCTGAGCCAGGAATGGAGGCTTCTTGTATCCTCATGCACTGGGAGGTCTCTGAATGATCTCTTTTAGCCAATCTGAACAATAGATTGGCGTGGTCGGAATGGATTCAGATCAGAGGGCGTTGCAATGCCAACACATTCAAGTTGAATTCAATAGAACTGATGATCCTGAAAGCTGCCTGTACGTTGTAAGAGGCCAACTGGCTCACCGATGTTTCTGACGGAGGGTTAAGCTGCCACACCTCCTGACTGTAGCCTACATGTGACTCTAATCCTGCAATATGAGGGATGGGCAACAAATGCTGGCCTTGTCACACCCCACTCGTGAGGTCCATTTGCAACATTCTCTGAAAAAGGAGGTCCCCCCCGGCCAACCCCTGCCCCAACATCACCGTCCCCACCCTCTGCACCATCATCTCAAGGCAAAAAGGTAAGCAGGTAAGCACTGCTCACATCCTGAGACCAAATTCTGTACAGAAAGGCTTTTACTGCAGTCTTCATATTGCCAGTGGAGTTCCCTGGAACAGCTTGTGGATAAATCAGTTCTTCGTTCTGACTCTTACCTGATTATTTATCTCACTAAGTATTTTCACCATGTTAGGAAAAGTGCATCAACATTGGTGTTCAAAAGAAGGGGCATTTTTTAGATCAGCTAAAGCCAGCATGAATAATATTCAAAAAGCATCCCTGACCAAGATAATCTGGGAGAGAAATTTATAGATCCTTACACTCCAGGAAGAGGACAGAATGGCTCTTTGATGGAACTGAAGAAAATGTCACACATCAAAAATAAACTTTGATGTTGCTTTGCATTTTTTTAAAATTTTTTTCTGTGGCAGATTTATTTGGAATTTAAATATATAGCACCGAGTGTGCAAGCTATCATTGGGATATCAAAGTGCAGAGCTTGATTAAAAAAAATCACAGCCTTGATCTGTCTAATAGGTGGAAGCTGAAATACCTTCAAGAAGAAGTCATCAATTGCCACCTCTTCTTTCATCCCTCATTGAGATCATCAAATGGCCGACTGCAAACAGCGTAGTTCCGAATGTCTGCCTTAAACTGCTGCCATCATCTCTACAGACTGGGTAAGAATGCACTAATTTGCACAGCCCAGGCCTCCTGGTGGCTCATGGTGGTGTTCACAGTTTTCTGACATTTGCCAGTTTCATGCCTTAATCCCACTTTATTACTTCAATAAAGCTTCTCTCTGGAAGCGAATTCCAAAGACTAATAGCCCTTTGAGAGCAGAAGTTCCTCCTGCTCCCTCATTCTAGATCCCCCCCCCGTCAAGGGGAAACATCCTCCCAGGATCTAACCTTGTCAGCCCCCCAGTACCTTATGTGTTTTAATCAAATCGCCTTCAAGCAGACTCAAAGGGCCAAATGGCCTACTCCTGCTCCCATGTCCCAATCACCTCTCATTGTTCTAAACTCCAGTGAGTATTGACCCAACCCTGTTCAACTTTTTCCTCATAGGACAACTTTCACCCTAGGAATCTAGTCTAACGAACCTTCTCTGAACTGCTTCCAATGCAAGCATATCCCTCCTTAAGTTAAAGGGGAATGGAGCTGTGCACAGTACTCCAGATGTGGTCTCACCAACGCCCTGTGCACTGTAGCAAGACTTTAATACTCCATCCCCCTCGCAATAAAGGGCCAACAGACAGACTAAATGATGCGAATTTGAAGAGCAAATCGCCTGTAGATGAGAGGTTTGTGTAAATAACAATAAGTAGCCTCCATCATACAACTTGCAATTTATCACAAGTCAGCAGAAATGAGACATCAGTGGAGAGGATGAATATGTGTACAAATTGAATATGAATGTGCAGATAGGATTAGCAGACAATCATCTGCTTCCTTTAATGACTTTTTCATTTTATGGCCGTTGAAAGTAATTTTCCCAATTATATTCTGGCATTGTGTTAGTCTCTGAGTTATTCTAATTTGAAGAATATCATTCAACTGAAGCTGAGAGAACAGTATGGAACAGAATTCATAAATTCTTTGATGCCGGGGCTTTCATCTTTGTATCCAAACTGGTTTTGCACAAGAAGCTCAGCTCACAGTGAAACAGAACAGCAGGATTTCATGGGATTTATCATCACTTTCATTAAGCGCCCTTTCATCAGGAGATCACTTCACCGAGATAAAATTGTGTAAATGAAAGCAGATTACTGACCCGCATTGTAATAGTGTTTTCGTTACATTCCAATTCGAAAACACAAGCTGAGCATTGTCATCGCTTGACAATTCACTTTGTCTTCGCTCTGACTTCCTCAGCTTCGAGGACAGGGTAACAGTGCCCGTCACCCACACTCAGCAACAGAAGAAGAGTTGCGGGCGATAGAGTTACGATGGGTGAGGGGGGGTGGGGAGGGGAGGGTGCGGTGTGGAGTGGGCAGGGTGGGTGTGCAACATGAGGTGGGCACTGCAGCTCTCGGACTGATGCCTCTGAAACTCATCTGAACGCGTTCAAATTGGAACTCGTTCAGTAACATTATTACGTTATTTTGAATGTGGAGATTCTAACAGTTCATATGTTCTTTTTGTCATTTAATTCAAATCTCTTTTTGTGATTTTTGAGGTATTTGGTGACACCCTCTGTTGTGTTATTATAATGATATTATCTATTGTACAAGACACAAGGCACCAATCGCTCATAAGGGATTGGGTAAACATGTTGTAGGCTCATGTATAAAGACTAAGCACATCAGAACAGTTATACATCAGTCTAAAGCTTGAAAACATCAGAGCTGTGCGTGTGCGCTCTGCTCAAAGCAAAAGTGAAACTAAGACTGGATCACATGACACATTTCCCTTCTAATGATGTCGTGCTGATATCCCTTAAAGGCATATTCCAGCATCCCCTTTCTTTTTAAAGATTATTTCTCCCCTTCCAAAGAAGTATAACGTTTACAATACACATTCATGTTTTGTTACTATTGCATAAGTGCATAGAACAGATGAATCAATGAGTCTCTGAAGCATAAAGGTAATCTGCTGGTACGCCCAGATCTTGTCATGGTAACCGTGTCTGGATGTTCCTTTAAGTGCTCACGGTGATCTCTGGGACAGTCATTCTTTATGTTGTCCCTGATTGCATTTGGGATCTTGTCCTCGACGCAATAGGACTGTATGGTTAGGAGTTGGGATGGATCTGATTTGTCCTCAGTTACGTCTCACCATTGTGCCTTTGTGTGAAATGACTTCATCGGACCTTGGTTCCAAACAAACCCTTGTCATCTCGGTTGGGTGCCACGTACCTGCTGTGGGATCCTGGGTGTGAACTTGTTATCCCAACTGTAAGCTTGACAATTTTGTACCTACATTTTTATTGTGCCCATTGGTCATCTCCTCTTGTAGTTTTAAAAGTTGCTCTCTAGTTCCTGAGAGAGTAGAATGGGTAAGAGTGGGTAAATTGGTATGCACCAGACCGCCAAACATGAGCTCTGCTGGTCATGGAATAGTTGCACTTAAAGGTGTCGTTCTCATATGTAACACTGCAATGTGTAGATCTTGCCTGGTCTGTCTATATTTGAGAATTAAGGATTTCACCTTGTGGATCATTTGTTCAGCTAGGCCATTAGATCTAGGGTAATGAGGAAAAGAAGTAGTTGATCGATATTCCATTTCTCACACATATCCTGAAATGGCTTACCAATAAATTGTGAACCATTATCCGTAACGATCTCTCTCGGCACACCAAATAAACTGAAAATAGCACTTAGAGTCTGCGTGACATATTGTGCAATTGTCGAATAATGGGGTACTTGATAAAGTAGTTGACCATGACGATGATGTCAGTGCCATGGACATGAAAGAGGTCAGATGTGATTTTGGACCAAGGATGGGTAGGAACTTCAAGTGGCATCAATGGTGCTTTGAGCTAACTTGGCAATGCTCTTCACATGTCTTACACTTCCTGACGACGACTTCAAAGTCATTCTTCACACCTAGCCAGGTGTGAAGTCTTGAGAGTCTTCTCATCCGATCTATGCCTATATGTGTGTGATGAAGTTGTTGAAGGATATCAGGTCGCAAAGATTCCTGCCTGCCTTTAAAAATGATTCCCCGGAGATGCCTGACTTGTCCCGATAAGGCCAAAATGGTCTCACGTGTTCATGGACATGCTGAGTTGAATCAGACCATCCTTCAATGATGGTTTGCCACAGTTTCTGTAGTGTAGAATCTTTCACCATTTCTTGTTGTAGCTGCTGGTGTTTACATTGCGAAAAATGTACCAGATCAATTTGGAGAACATCTTCGAGGTCGGTGTCGATCAGGTCAACTTGCAGACGCAGGGAATATCATCTGTTTTCACTGGGTTCAGTAATCTGCTAAGTGTGTCTGATGTGATCATCAAGCTAAAAGCAAAATACTGCAGATGCTGGAAATCTGAAACAAAAACAGAAAATACTGGAAAAACTCAGCAGGCCTGACAGCATCTGTGGAGAGAGAAACAGAGTTAACGTTTCAAGTCCGTATGACTCTTAAGTCATATGGACTCGAAACATTAATTCTGCTTTCTATCCACAGATGCTGTTAGACGTGCTGAGTTTTACCAGCATTTCCTGTGATCATCAAGCGATCTGGCTCATACCTCTTCTCAGAGTCGTAACCTTGAATCTTTACCAAGGGTTGTTGCAATCTTGGTGGTGCAGTTGTCAATGTTTTTCACCAAATTGTCTCCAGTGATCTGTGGTCGGTATCTGCCACAAACCTTTTGCCAGAGAGATAGGTATGAAAACAATGATTCCAAACACTAAAGCTAATGTTTCCTGCTTGATGTTAGACCAGTTGGATTGCGTTATGCACAGCAATTTGGAAGAAAATGCAGATGGTTTGCCTTTTTGTATTATGCATGCTCCCAGACCTTCCTGTGAGGCATCTATCGCCTGGATAGTTGCCTCCCTTTGATTGTAAAATTGCAATGTCAATGCTTCTGATAATGACTGCTTCAGTGCACCTTGGTGGTCATGGTGCCACAGGAAAGGCTCATCCTTTCTCAACAATTCCCTGAGCGCCGATGAAGACTTTGAGTGAAATTGGGAATGTATGGAGACAAGAAATTAAAGAGACCTAGACATCTTTGAAGATGGTCCTTATCTTAAGGAGCCAGCATGTCTTCGATATCCTGTATTTTACTTGAATTGGGACATATGCCAGTACCGGAATAAATAAACCCAAAGAACTTGATCTGTTGCACGTCGATGGCGCTTTTCAGACTGTGGAACGCCTGCATCAATAAGTGCAGATTACGTTCATATTCTTGCTTTCTTCTTCCCACCACAGTGATATCATTGGTAATCCAGTTGCATTCTGGCACAGTGTGTGTAATGCGATCCACTGGGCTTGAAAGGGATCCTGGCTAATAGATAGCCCAAAAAGAAGTCATTGAAAACAGTATCACCTGAATGGGGTGTGAAATATGGTAAGCTCTTAGGACTTCTCGGCGAGATGTACTAACTAGTAACCATGCTTGGCATCAAGCGTCAAGGAGAACTTTGCACATGCAAATACCTTAGATTTAACTTTTCCTATGTGGGTATTTTGAAGGGCGACTTTTCAAAGTTGCATTTAAACATCATGAGCCGAGGCGTACTCTCAATGATTGGTCCTTCTTTTTGACACGTAATTGAGCTACACCAATCCTTGTGCTCTTGTAATCTCCTAATGATTCCGTTCTCCCCCATTTTGTCTAGTTTGACCTTCAATTTATCTTGTATGTTGATGCTGCACGTATGTGGTAGATCAAGTGACAGGTTTGCATTCTCCTGCAAGTGTAACATTTCAACTCATTTTAAACTGACCAGTTTGTCAAAACATTATGGATATTTTGATGTTAGGCCATGAACTGAGATGATGGGAATGGTTCCTGAGGTTGATCAACCTAGTGATGTCTGACTGATTCCACGGATTTTTACTGGTGCAAGTTCCCGACACGCCAGTAGACCTACAATCGCTGGGCCTTCAGATTCCACAATGTAGAACATATGTGGCACCCAGGAGGATTGATTCTACTTGGATTCCAGCTCTATGGATCCTGCACATGGAATTAGTGAACCACTCTACGCTAAAAGTTTCACTGCAAATGGTTTTGCCATGTCCTTCCACATCTGTGGATACATGTCTGTTAGAATTCGCAGAGGTAGCATGTTGGCACTTGCCCCGTGTCAATCTTATCCAATAATGAATAGTTCCCAACTTTCTTAGGACAGATAATTCGAACCATGACTTCAGATGGTGAGATAGCGTCTACTATTTTCACGAGACTGATGGTGTGAAACGTGTTTACTGCTCTTCGTCTCATTGTGCACTTCATCCATTTTCTGGTTTATCAATCATCTCATGTATATATTCCTGACGGGACACCGGATGGTCATTCTTATTGCGTGAAGGTACCCGTTGTGTATGGTCTGTTTGGAACAGTCCACGACTCTTGTAGCTGCATCAGCCTTTGCTCTAGTGCACTGCGGCTGCCAATGGCCCTTTCTGCCACATGCCTTGCACAATTGATGGAAGGCCGGGCATTTCCTTGGTGTATGCAGAAGGCCACACCTTCCACATGGCTTGCTAGGTTTGGGCATTCCAATGAGTGCGTCAACAATTGGGGTTGTAACTTAGAACCTATAAGCTTCATCGACCTGCGAGGATTGCTTCGTACTTACGCATCCTTGAGTTGCTCTTCGATGCTATATGTTTTGGGCTTGTCTCGAAGATCTCTCTGGAAGGCCGCCGTGGGAGTGGATACAATCGCCAGCTCAACAATTCTGAACGCTAGCTCTGCCTTTGAAAAATCACAGTACACGCCCTTTTCTCCGCATCTACTGACAAAGCGGGTCTACGGATTCTATAGGCTGTTGTTGAAATGACTTGAACTCTAGCTGGTGAATACGGAGGTGTAATCTGATTCTGAATCCGCCTTCCAGTGTAGTCCACATCTTTTTGGGGATCATTTAGCTCTTCCTCTGTTAATCCTGATGTGTCCAGCTTGTGCAGACCTTCATTCCTAATTACCCGGCAAATTTTTATGGCTTGCTTGTCTCGTTCAGACACACCTGAATCAAGAAACCATAGCTCTCTACTCTGTTTAAAGATTTTGAATTTGGATACTAGGTCAGCTACATCCCAGGACATTCTGACAATATCCCTTTGACCTTCCTTCTTCTGTGGTACCTGGGATGACTGTTTCTGTAGCCGCTTTCACCCTCTTTTCCCAAGCTGTGCCCACGAAGATGGGTGTGGCAGGAATGCGTCACGGAGTAATAGAGTGTTTGTTTTTTTATTCCATTTATTGTCCAGCAGCTCCCAAAGCCAATCGTTATAATTGCAACTTTCTCTGGCATAACTTTTATGATGGTTTCTTTGTTTTGTTTTCTCAGACTCTCCCTCACTCGCCGTCGATCTGACCCGCACCCTGGTCACTCACCTTTCCTGACTGAGCTGACCTGGTGCTGGTCCTCTCAATGCGCTGTCCCACTCACGGGATTGGCAGGCTATGTGCTGCAATCTCACCACGAGGGATCCATCTGCTAACCAGCTCTTTTCCTCGCAGTCGCCATGCTGCATTGTCAACACTGTGCAGTGCTGCAACCTCGCTGCAGTCTGACCAAAATGTCGAAGGTCATCTCAGGCCATGTTGCAAGATCTAAGGCTGTCCACCACATCATACCTGTACTTAATCTTGCTGCCGCCTGTCTTACCACTGCTGATCCCCATGTCGCCTTATTATAATGATATAATACCCTGGGTTTATTTACTGTACATGACACAGGGCGCCAATCACTCATAAGAGGTTTGTTAAATACGTCGTGGGTTCATTTATTAAGACTAGGCACACAGGAACAGTTATACATAGGAATAAGGCTGGAAGACATAAGAGGTGTATATGTGTGTGCGCTGCTCAAAGCAAAAGTGAAACTAAGACTGGATCATATGGTACATTTGCCTTCGAGTGATGTGATGCTGATATCCCTTATATGGGCCAGCAGAAGTAATCGCAACCAGGATGTGGAAGAAAATATTTGTGTCGATCGTTAAACTATTGGTCTGGCGAAAAACTGGCCAAGTTATAGAAACCACCAGATTTTCATGTCTGAATTGTAAAAGTGAATTTGTGGTTTGTTTTTGTTCTTTTGCCCATTTCTGTTTGTAATTGAAGAGGTGCTGAAACTTGCTGCAAATTACCCGGAACTAGCCTGTTCCCCGTCTCCTGTACAGTGTAGGAATCACTATGTTCACTTTAAATTCACCTTGTGTTGGTCAGTTGTACTTTCACCGATGAGTTGTGGCCAGAAAGGCACAAGACAAATGACCGAGGTCTGAAATTATAGCAGAGAAGGATACCCGGATGAGTGCAGCTCCAACAACACTCAAGGAGCTCGACACTATCCGGGACAAAGCAGCCCCGCTTGATCGGCACCCACCCACCATTTTCAACGGTCACTCCCTGCACCACCGACACACAGTAGCAGCAGTGTGCACCATCTGCCGCAACTCACCAAGGCTCCTTTGACAGCACCTGTCTGCCTAGGGCATGGGCAGTAGATGCATAGGAACACCACGACTTGCAAGTTCCCCTCAACCACACAGCATCCTGCCTTGGAAATATATCGCCGTTCCTTCACTGTCGCTGGGTCAAAATCCTGGAACTCCCTCCCTAACAGCACTGTGGATGTACCTACACCACATGGACTACGGCAGTTCAAGGAGGACACTCACCACCGCCTTCTTTGGGCAGTTAGGGATGGGCAGTGAATGCTGGCCCAGCCAGTGACATTCACATTCAGAAAAAAGAGACCAAAAGGCTGATTCTCATAGTTGGAGGTCTGGCTTTGGAGGAATGGTTACCAAACTGAGGGATCCTCATCTTTGTCAGGTTGGAAAGGGATATAAGGTAGGCAGTGAAAGAGTAGAGGCTAATCCAGGGTATTATTTTTGGGTAATTCACAAGTGTAGGACAAGGGACCTCAGTATAAAGTGATGTTGTGAAGCATTCCAGATCACTGGGCTCCACACTGGGTACTGAAGGCAAGGACACTGCAGTCCATGTGCTGGTGGGAGCATCTTCAGCACACAGACTGCCTTGGTTCAAGAACATATCTCACCACCACCTTATCAAGGGTCAACTAGGGATGTGCAATAAATTTCAGCCTCGCCAGTGATGCTCACACCCTGAGAACAAATACTGAAAAGTTCCAATGTCATTCAAGAGGCAATCAGACATTGTGATGGCAGGGGCCATGGGTTTCTAAGGAAAGGATTACCTAGTTGGCTTCCTTCATCTATGTTGACCTCTGTTGGTCTGAGCTGCCGCACAGCATGGTTTGAGACCGAGTTAGTGCTGATGATATGGTCAAGATCGCTGGGTTGGAAAGATCTGAGACTGTAAAAAGTGCATTAGTGGCCCCACTGATGTCAAAGAGTTCCTGCATGAACAAGTCCATACTCACTGGTGTCAATCAGCTCCTCACACCACTGGGCTCATTTTAATTCACATCTTCATGTCGGAATGAGAGCAGCTGGACATGGTTCAGTTTGGCCCAGGTAGTTGCAGTGAGCACAGGATGGGTTGGAGAACTCAGAGTGAAGGATTTCCCAGCACTCCAAGATCCCGAGTTCCACATTTCAGATCCTGTCTAGACAAGAAGCTTGGTCCCAGCAATCACAGTCTGGATGATGGCTCCATAGGAACTATCATAGTTCCATAGGATCCATGGGTGCAGCCCCTGCCATTGATCCACCCTTCCAATTTCCTGTGTACCCATGGTCGTTGCGTTGTCAGTCCCTCAAAACCAAGGTGACGCCTACCAGGCTTCGGGATTTGTGTGTCACCAGGTGGCTCAGTAAGCCAATCCTGGAGCCACAGGCCTTTGGGCAGAGAGGTCAAGAGTTCCCTTGGAAGGCAGCGGTGGGTGGGGTGGGGTGCGGGGGCTGGGGGGGTGTTTGTCGAGTTTCTGCTTTCTCTTTCTCTTCTTACGCTTTTGTCATCTCCCTGCAGCAACCTTTATACGGTCAGTTTTCCACTGTGTTGTGACTTTTTGGATGAGGCGCCAACTCACGTCATGTTTTACATTAAGTCCCTCCCATATATCAAAGTCAATTTGTTCCCTTTTCAATGAGGCCTTCGTCACGTGTGTTCACCGAGGTGAAGAACGTTCATTCTGAAGACTTTCCATCCTAGGCAACCAACGTTGGCATCAAGCACTCCCAAGTCCAGGTACAGTTCAGCACTGTGCAGAGCAAAGCACACTCTGCTTAAGCTCAACCATGCTTTTCAGCTCCAAGCTGAGAAAAACATGCCTTACTGCCTTCACATTTCCCACATCTGCCTTCCTTACACCTGTCTAACTGAGAATGGATAATGGTGATCATTTCATACTGCAAGTACATGTCTGCAATCAACTGGTTTGACAGGGTCTAAACCTTTGTAGTTTGTAAAGAGAGATGACTTTTACCCCAACAAGCTTAACTTGATCCCTGAAAGGAAAGTTCACTGACCCTTCCTGAGGTTTTGAATGATACAGACCCTCGACAACAGCAGATCAAAGATCTTGCCACCCTGTGTCGGGGACCAGGTATATCTTTGCAAGGTTAGAATATGGTTCCTTCCCTAGAGGAAGCCCTTCTGAGCTTTGCACACTTCCAGCTGTGAGAAGGATGAGACTTGATGTCTTCTCACTCCAGTCTATCCTCCTCTAATGTCCTCATTACTTGTGGTTTCAACAGGAACATAAAAAATCTGGTCTATGGAGAGGCATGGGGTGTAACATTCAGCTTTGGTTGAAGCACACAACAAGTGGTAGGGACTAGGTAGACCATTGTGCACTCATCCTAAGGTGGAGTGTACAAGATAAGACAATTCTTTACTACCAAACCTCTCGCCCTTGGTATTTTTGAAGGCGGGGGCTGGGGTGGAGGTGGGGGGGGGCGGTGGAGCTGCTCCTAGTATTCACCAACCAATTAGTAAAGGTACATTCGATACCTGCACCAGTATACCACACTGTCACCTGCACTTAACAGGCTGCATTTAGAAACCTTCCTAACTCACATTTCATCCAGCTCCCTGCAAACTCCCATATGCTTGCTGATCTACATTGGCTCCTGGTCTGGCAACACCTCAATTTAATTTCTAATCCATCCTATCAAATCCCTCCTTGGCTTTGCACCCCCAGCCAAACCCCCACCCCACCCACATCCCTTCCCATATCTGCAACCTTCTGCAGCCCCACAGCCGTCCGAGATCTTTGCAATCTTCCACTTATGGAGTCGTGCGTATCCCTGATTTCCATCTCTCCACCATTGGCAGTTGTGCCTTCAGCTGCCTGGGCCCTGAGCTCTGGAATTCCCTCCCTAAACCTCTCCTCTGCTCTACCTCTCTCTCCTCCTTGAAGTTGCTCCTTTAAACCTAACTCTTTGACCAAAGTTTTGGTTACATGTCCCAATATCTCCTTATGTAACTTGGCGCAAAATTTCGTTTGATAATCACTCTTATGAAGTGCCTTGGGGTGCTTTATATATTAAAGATCCTACATAAATGTTGGTAGATGTTGTTCAGTGAAGGCTGGAAAAGTTGCATGAGTAGAAGGTTTTAATTATCCAGTTAATGAGGAGGACCCGCGTTGAACATCATATCATCTGATCCATGGTACAGCAGCAGGCACTGAGAGAGAGAGCTGAACACTCCTGATCTCACAGCAAATAGCTGTTGATTCACTCCAATGCTGTCCTTCTAAGGCTAGTGTTTTTATTTCAAGAAGACTATAGAATCGTCCAAGCCTAAAAGAAGAGGGCCCTTGATATGCTTAAACGGGACGTCACTGCCCCTTTCAGAGAGTTTCAAGGCTGCTTAGTTTCCAGAGAGCCTGTTCTGAATGATTCCCTGGCGACTGTGCTGTCCTGCTTGTTGGCAAAGTGGAACCTATCTGCTGCCTTCTGCAGTGTGAAGTACTGCAATGCAGTCGGGCTGTGTTCATACATCACAAACCTGATCAGTGATTGGCATTACATAATCTCTGGACCCAAATATGTCCGTTTCCCAATATCTGCTACAACAGTGCATGAGACATGGTCCTTGGGCAAGTGAGACTTTTGGGTTTTGCTCTCCCTCTCACTTCCTTCACCTTGCATTACGACAGGGGCTACTTCAAAAGTACTTGATCAGTCGCAAAGCGCTTTGGGATGTCCAGAGGTCATAAAAGGCGCTATAAAAATGTGAGTGTTTCCTCTGCTTTTCCCCCTAATGATAAGTACCTCTTGCTGGGATATAGTTCAACTGGACCAGGCATCCACCAGTACCTCCCAAAAGTAGGTCAGTCCAACAATTAAACCCTATCCACAAATCTGCATGGCCAGTGAGTGGTTTTGCTGGGCAACATTACTGGGCATGTTGGCTTGGGAGAGGATGCTGCTGATGGGCAGCCTTTCTTGTAACTGGACATGGAGGATCTTGCAAAGGCACTGCTTAAAACCAGCTTCACTGGGCAGGACATGTCCTTCGTATGCCTGACACCAGACTCCCAAAGCAACTGCTCTACTCAGAACTCAGTCACTCGGCAGGAGATTCCCAGTAGGACAGCAGGAACACCTCAGGGATGTTCTCCAAGTATCCCTTAAGAGGTCAAACATATCCGCCGGTTCGCAGGAGACCCTGGCCTGTGACCAACCAAAATGGAGAATGCTTACTCGGGCTCATCCAGAGACATTGCCAGGGATGTGCAGAGGCGAAGTCGAGGTATCGGAGGGAGTGCACAAACCTCCAGATAACCAATCTACCCAACCCTTCAAGCACCACCTGTCCCACATGTGGCAGAGTCTGCAGATCGCACATTGGACTTATCAGCCATCTCAGAACACATCGAGCCAGAGTGGAAGCAGATCAACCTCGATATCAAGGGACTGTGTAAGAAGAAGAAGAAGCTGGTTCAGAGTAGACATTTGGGCCGTGCCTGTATCCAGGACCTCAAGGATCTGTTAGCTGTCTCCAGCTGAGTTGTTTGGAATAACCACTGAATGGGGCATTCATACACGTGGATCCTGCTCATGGGTGGAAAAATATCATACCAATGAATACATTTCAGGCTAAATCACAAACTGTGTTCATTGTAAGATGTAAATTTGTACAGAATCAAAAGATCACCTTATGACTGATCGTCCTAACAAATTTCCGAAACTGAAGTAACAACAATTCTTCACGGCTGTAACTGGATCTTAGATCAATGCAATACGTGTATCTCAGCTCCATGCATGAAGTGGCTCCTTGTTGTCATATCGTCACTCTGGTCAGTGAGATTATATGCAAATCCCTGTTCCATTCCCTCAACCCAAGAAGCTCTGGATACATAATTAAAGCTGTGCAATGGGTTTTGAGTGACTTAAAATTGGGCCCGACATGTCAGTTGCTTGATGTTACATATTATGCGATGGCTGGTGCCTACAGCATTAACCAGGAGTTACAAAAGCTTGACCTAATGTCCTCCGAGCTAACTTTTCATGAAGTAGATCAATTATTCCTCTTCAAAGTTTCTGGAATCTGATTAAAAGTTACCGGAGCAACCACAATTTCACAGCCAGGACCAAACCCTTGCTGTAGCTTAACACATTGTAATGCAAGTCATCATTATTCAGTCAATTTCTGTCTCCCACCTCAACACGATAGCACCAAAAAGCACTTAACAGAAGCCAATTTAAACCTCGATAAAATTCTCGATGAGTAAATATAATTTGAATGTATAAATTTGAAAAATATAAAGTTATTCGAGGATTTGACTGGGCGGATGTGGAGAGGCTGTTTTCCACTGGTTCGAGAGTCCAGAACTAGACTCTTAGGCTAAGAGGTTGGCTGTTTAGGACTGAGACGAGGAGAAATTTCTTAACTCAGAGGGTCGCGAGACTTTGGAATTCTCTACCCCAGCCAACTGTGGATGCTTTGTCATTGAGTATATTCAAGATGGATAATGATAGATTTTCAAAACCCAAAGAAATCGGGTGATAAGGGGATTGGGAGGGTAAGTGGAACTGAGGTAGAAAAGTAGTCAAGATATGATTGAATGATGGAGCAGGCATGAGTGGCTGAATGGCCTCCTCCTACTCCTATTTCATATGTGAAAATCTCTTTTCCTATCGTTAAGCAGACAGTCCAAGCCTTTCAGACAAGGATCAAATTTCTTGAAAGTCTGAGAGCATCACTCCCTCTGAGGAATTAGCCAGCTGATGATGTCTATTTAAATTGAATTCCAAAGAATTAGAGGGGTTAATCTAACTAAAGAATTGGTTGATCAATAGTACTGACAACGATTGACTCCACAGTGCCTAGAGCACGCACTAATTTGCAAAGACCAGCTGCTAATTCTGTCACAATTATCTACTAACTGACAACTGAAATCGAGGCTGGAAATTTCCGCTATGTCAATCCTGTGACACTGATGCAACCTCTCAGGAAGTGTGGTCAAAGTCCCACTTATGCACGTGCACGGGCTTCTGCTAGCAACCCAGGAAAATTGCAGCAGTGGAGTGGAATGAGCTTGGAAGAAATTCTGGTCTATGTCAGAGTGTCCTAGGAAAATTCTTGTACATAAATCACTGTCCACACGGGTTGAAGCAATCCATTCGGGCTTTTGCGTTATTGCCTAGTCAGTAAATGAAATAACTCTCTGCTCCCTGAATTCTGTCGTTATACATGCGATTTTCATTGCGAAAATGTTGAAAATATAGAGCTTCCCTGCCAGTCCTGGTGAAGAGAGAAGACGGCTTATTATTTTGCGAATGATAATTCCACCATTTGCAATATTTCCCTTTGGATAAACACTAACACACACTAGATGGGCCAAATGGCCTGCCCCTATAGTGTAGTGTCGGCCGCGGCTCAGTTGGTAGCCCTCTAGCCTCTGCATCACAAAATGCCAACTTCAAGACCCACACCAGGACTTGAGCACCAAAACCTAGGCTGACACCCCACTGCAGCACTGAGGGAGCACTGCACTATCAAAGGTGCTGACTTTCGGATGCGATGTTAGGCCGAGATCCCATCTGCCTGCTCGGGCGGATGTAAAAGATCCCGTGGCACTCTTTCGAAGACTGCAGAGGAGTTATCCCCAGTGTCCTGGCTAATATTTATCCCTCAATCCAGAACGCAAAAAACAGATTACCTGGCCATTATCACATTGGTGCTTGTGGGGTCTTGCTGTGTGTCAACTGGCTGCAGCCATTTCCTACATTACAACAGCGACTACACTTCAAGAAACTCTTCTCTGACTGTAAAGCTGCTTGTGACGTCCAAGGGGTCATGAAAAGCATAATATGAATGCAAGTCTTTCCTTGTGTAATATCTATTTCATCCTGTGCCGGTGAACCTGGTTCATTATCCCATGCAGAAAGTTGAAGAACAATGAAATAACACTCAACTAGACCTGTCACAAGTGTCAACTGACTGAGCTTCGCAGCTCAACCTTTCGGTCACAACACTCCTTATCTCCTCAGCCCACATCGCACCTAAACTCTGAGACACTTTTAATTGAGGCAAATGGGACCTAATTCCCATCCACTTGAACTGGAAGGAGTCATTTTTCCTGTTGTATGACAGGTCTCTCAGTCAATCAATGATATTAATTAAAGTTCACTTCTTGCTTTACATAATCCCTGGCGAGATCATAGAGACAATCATAGCGTTCTACCACATTACATTG
>NW_027597302.1:0-35000 GCF_964194155.1 Cetorhinus maximus
CCCTCAGTGCGGCGCTCCCTCGGTACTGACCCTCCAACCGTGCTGCACTCCCTCAGTACTGACCCTCCCTCTCCCTCCCTGCTCTCAGCCCAAATACTCACGAAGCTGGTCTCTCCTGCCGCAGGTCAATGGCGAAAACCACGGCGTCTTCGCCGGCAGACAGGAAAGTGCAGGGAGAGTCGGGTTCCAGGGCAAGCTGGGAACAAAAGAGCAGGAGTTGAGACACCGGGAACGCGAAAGTCTGGGCCGCGATGCCTCCCGTGGTCGAGCGGCCCGCCAGAGCTTGCCCGCTCGGGCACGAGCGAGGCCGGGGGGGGGGGGTCGCGAGGGAAGGGCAGAGGGGCATGCAGGTGTCCCGCCGAGGTCCGCTACCCACCTTGTGCGCCGAGCCCTTGTGTTGCGCCACCCTTTTAGTCGACTTGCAGCACTCGGTGGCCGAGAGTTCGGCGATGCGGATTTGACCATCGCGGGCGCACATGGCCAACGTCGAGTCCCCGCTGTTGGGCAGGAACTTGGCCTGAGGGGGGGGGGAGACGAGAGAAGAGAGAGAAGTCAATGGTACAGTTACAGCGAACGATCCTTACCCTGCTGAGGAAACAAAAAGACAACAGTCGCGCTCTCTCCATCTTTCTAAATGACCAAGCCGCCCCCCAACCCCGAGTCCCTTCCCTCCTCGGAGTCCGTGGCCGCCTTGTCACCTCGCGGGGTCGCGACCTCTCCCAGGGACGCCACGCTCGGATTCCCTCCAATCAGGTTCACTCCCCTGCCTGGGCCTCCGCAGCCAAGGTCAGCTCTCCCGCCCCTCCCCCCTCCCCCTCCCCGACCGGTCAGCTCTCCCGCCCCTCCCCCCTCCCCCTCCCCGACCGGTCAGCTCTCCCGCCCCTCCCCCCTCCCCCTCCCCGACCGGTCAGCTCTCCCGCCCCTCCCCCACCCCGACCGGTCAGCTCTCCCGCCCCTCCCCCCTCCCCCTCCCCGACCGGTCAGCTCTCCCGCCCCTCCCCCTCCCCCTCCCCGACCGGTCAGCTCTCCCGCCTCTCCCTATCCCCGACCGGTCAGCTCTCCCGCCCCCCCCCCTCCCCCTCCCCGACCGGTCAGCTCTCCCGCCCCTCCCCCCTCCCCCTCCCCGACCGGTCAGCTCTCCCGCCCCTCCCCCTCCCCCTCCCCGACCGGTCAGCTCTCCCGCCCCTCCCCCCTCCCTCTCCCCGACCGGTCAGCTCTCCCGCCCCTCCCCCCTCCCTCTCCCCGACCGGTCAGCTCTCCCGCCCCTCCCCCTCCCCCTCCCCGACCGGTCAGCTCTCCCGCCCCTCCCTCTCCCCGACCGGTCAGCTCTCCCGCCCCTCCCCCCTCCCCCTCCCCGACCGGTCAGCTCTCCCGCCCCTCCCCCCTCCCCCTCCCCGACCGGTCAGCTCTCCCGCCCCTCCCCCTCCCCGACCGGTCAGCTCTCCCGCCCCTCCCCCTCCCCGACCGGTCAGCTCTCCCGCCCCTCCCCCCTCCCTCTCCCCGACCGGTCAGCTCTCCCGCCCCTCCCCCTCCCCCTCCCCGACCGGTCAGCTCTCCCGCCCCTCCCCCCTCCCCCTCCCCGACCGGTCAGCTCTCCCGCCCCTCCCCCCTCCCTCTCCCCGACCGGTCAGCTCTCCCGCCCCTCCCCCCTCCCCCTCCCCGACCGGTCAGCTCTCCCGCCCCTCCCCCCTCCCTCTCCCCGACCGGTCAGCTCTCCCGCCCCTCCCCCCTCCCTATCCCCGACCGGTCAGCTCTCCCGCCCCTCCCCCCTCCCTCTCCCCGACCGGTCAGCTCTCCCGCCCCTCCCTCTCCCCGACCGGTCAGCTCTCCCGCCCCTCCCTCTCCCCGACCGGTCAGCTCTCCCGCCCCTCCCTCTCCCCGACCGGTCAGCTCTCCCGCCCCTCCCCCTCCCCCTCCCCGACCGGTCAGCTCTCCCGCCCCTCCCCCTCCCCCTCCCCGACCGGTCAGCTCTCCCGCCCCTCCCCCCTCCCCCTCCCCGACCGGTCAGCTCTCCCGCCCCTCCCCCTCCCCGACCGGTCAGCTCTCCCGCCCCTCCCCCTCCCCGACCGGTCAGCTCTCCCGCCCCTCCCCCCTCCCCCTCCCCGACCGGTCAGCTCTCCCGCCCCTCCCCCCTCCCCCTCCCCGACCGGTCAGCTCTCCCGCCCCTCCCCCCTCCCCCTCCCCGACCGGTCAGCTCTCCCGCCCCTCCCCCTCCCTCTCCCCGACCGGTCAGCTCTCCCGCCCCTCCCCCACCCCGACCGGTCAGCTCTCCCGCCCCTCCCCCACCCCGACCGGTCAGCTCTCCCGCCCCTCCCCCACCCCGACCGGTCAGCTCTCCCGCCCCTCCCCCCTCCCTCTCCCCGACCGGTCAGCTCTCCCGCCCCTCCCCCTCCCTCTCCCCGACCGGTCAGCTCTCCCGCCCCTCCCCCACCCCGACCGGTCAGCTCTCCCGCCCCTCCCCCACCCCGACCGGTCAGCTCTCCCGCCCCTCCCCCCTCCCTCTCCCCGACCGGTCAGCTCTCCCGCCCCTCCCCCCTCCCTCTCCCCGACCGGTCAGCTCTCCCGCCCCTCCCCCTCCCCCACCCCGACCGGTCAGCTCTCCCGCCCCTCCCCCTCCCCCACCCCGACCGGTCAGCTCTCCCGCCCCTCCCCCTCCCCCTCCCGGTCCGGTCAGCTCTCCCGCCCCTCCCCCCTCCCTCTCCCCGACCGGTCAGCTCTCCCGCCCCTCCCCCTCCCCCTCCCGGTCCGGTCAGCTCTCCCGCCCCTCCCCCTCCCCCACCCCGACCGGTCAGCTCTCCCGCCCCTCCCCCTCCCCCTCCCGGTCCGGTCAGCTCTCCCGCCCCTCCCCCCTCCCTCTCCCCGACCGGTCAGCTCTCCCGCCCCTCCCCCTCCCCCTCCCGGTCCGGTCAGCTCTCCCGCCCCTCCCCCTCCCCCACCCCGACCGGTCAGCTCTCCCGCCCCTCCCCCTCCCCCTCCCGGTCCGATCAGCTCCCATCGATCGGCTCGGCGCCGGTGTCAGGGAATCGGCGGCTAAGTCCCTCCCTCGCGTTCCTCAGTGCCCTCCAGGGTCGGCTGTGCCAACACTGCTGACTGCTCTCCTGCGTCACACCCACTGCAAACTGCAGCTCTCCAGACCTCTGCAGCTCGCACCGATCCCCGGTCAGCCATCACTGCCCTCACTGACCGACACGGACCCCAAGGTAAACACCACTGCGACTTTAAAACTCTCATCCTTATTTACAAATCCTGCCAGGGCCGGGCACGTTCCCTAACTCTGTAACCTCCTCCAGCCCCTACACACTCCCTATCTCTGTAACCTCCTCCAGCCCCTACACCCCTCCCTATCTCTGTAACCTCCTCCAGCCCCTACACCCCTCCCTATCTCTGTAACCTCCTCCAGCCCCTACACCCCTCCCTATCTCTGTAACCTCCTCCAGCCCCTACACCCCTCCCTATCTCTGTAACCTCCTCCAGCCCCTACACCCCTCCCTATCTCTGTAACCTCCTCCAGCCCCTACACCCCTCCCTATCTCTGTAACCTCCTCCAGCCCCTACAACCCTCCCTATCTCTGTAACCTCCTCCAGCCCCTACACCCCTCCCTATCTCTGTAACCTCCTCCAGCCCCTACATCCCTCCCTATCTCTGTAACCTCCTCCAGCCCCTACACCCCTCCCTATCTCTGTAACCTCCTCCAGCACCTTACACCCCTCCCTATCTCTGTAACCTCCTCCAGCCCCTACACCCCTCCCTATCTCTGTAACCTCCTCCAGCCCCTACACCCCTCACTATCTCTCTAACCTCCCCCAGCCCCTACAACCCTCCCTATCTCTCTAACCTCCGCCAGCCCCTACAACCCTCCCTATCTCTGTAACCTCCTCCAGCCCCTACACCCCTCCCTATCTCTCTAACCTCCTCCAGCCCCTACACCTCTCTAACCTTCTCCAGCCCCTACAACCCTCCCCATCTCTCTAACCTCCTCCAGCCCCTACACCTCCCTAACCTCCTCCAGCCCAAACACCTCTCTAACCTCCTCCAGCCCCAACACCTCTCTAACCTCCTCCAGCCCCAACACCTCTCTAACCTCCTCCAGCCCCAACACCTCTCTAACCTCCTCCAGCCCCTACACCTCTCTAACCTCCTCCAGCCCCTACACCTCTCTAACCTCCTCCAGCCCCTACACCTCTCTAACCTCCTCCAGCCCCTACACCTCTCTAACCTCCTCCAGCCCCTACACCTCTCTAACCTCCTCCAGCCCCAACACCTCTCTAACCTCCTCCAGCCCCTACACCTCTCTAACCTTCTCCAGCCCCAACACCTCTCTAACCTCCTCCAGCCCCTACAAACCTCCCTATCTCTGTAACCTCCTCCAGCCCCTACAAACCTCCCTATCTCTGTAACCTCCCCCAGCCCCAACACCTCTCTAACCTCCTCCAGCTCCTACACCTCTCTAACCTCCTCCAGCCCCTACACCTCTCTAACCTCCTCCAGCCCCTACACCTCTCTAACCTCCTCCAGCCCCTACAAACCTCCCTATCTCTGTAACCTCCCCCAGCCCCAACACCTCTCTAACCTCCTCCAGCTCCTACACCTCTCTAACCTCCTCCAGCCCCAACAAACCTCCCTATCTCTGTAACCTCCCCCAGCCCCAACACCTCTCTAACCTCCCCCAGCCCCAACACCTCTCTAACCTCCTCCAGCTCCTACACCTCTCTAACCTCCTCCAGCTCCTACACCTCTCTAACCTCCTCCAGCCCCTCCCCGTCTCTCTAACCTCCTCCAGCTCCTACACCTCTCTAACCTCCTCCAGCCCCTACACCTCTCTAACCTCCTCCAGCCCCTACACCTCTCTAAGCTCCCCCAGCCCCAACACCTCTCTAACCTTCTCCAGCTCCTACAAACCTTGCTACACCTGTGTAACCTCCTCCAGCTCCTACAACCCTCCCTATCTGTGGAAGCTCCACCAGCCACTACAACCCTACCTATCTCTGTAACCTCCTCCAGCCCCTATACCCCTCCCTATCTCAGTAACTTCCTCCAGCCCTACAACCCTCCCTATCTCTGTAACCTCCTCCAGCCCCTACAACCCTCCCTATCACTGTAAACATCTCCAGCCCCTACAGCCCTCCCTATCTCTGTAACATCCTCCAGCCCCTACAACCCTGCCTATCTCTGTAAAATTCTCCAGACCCTACAACCCTCCCTAACTCTGTAACCTCCTCTATCCCCATCACTACTTACTCCATTTGGGGATTGGTGGCAAGTTACGTCTTATAATGATCTTGGGATACTAGAAGGCGTTATACAAAGCAATTCTTGTTGGTCAATTAACACTGACTCTGTACAATTACGCAATGATCCATACCCAGCTGAATAAACACTGACTCTGTACAGTTACACAGTGAGTGATCCTTACCCTGCTGAATAAACACTGACTCTGCACAGTTACACAATGATCCATACCCTGCTGAATAAACACTGACTCTGCACAGTTACACAATGAGTGATCCTTACCCTGCTGAATAAACACTGACTCTATACAGTTACACAATGATCCATACCCTGCTGAATAAACACTGACTCTGCACAGTTACACAGTGAGTGATCCTTACCCTGCTGAATAAACACTGACTCTGCACAGTTACACAGTGAGTGATCCTTACCCTGCTGAATACACACTGACTCTGTACAGTTACACAATGATCCATACCCTGCTGAATAAACACTGACTCTGTACAGTTACAGTGAGCGATCTTTACCCTGCTGAATAATCACTGACTCTGTACAGTTACAGAGTGAGTGATGTTACCCTGCTGAATAAACACTGACTCTGTACAGTTACACAGTGAGTGACCCTTACCCTGCTGAATAAACACTGACTCTGTACTGTTGCAGAATGGTCTATACCCTGCTGAATAAACATACAGAATGATCCATACCCTGAATAAACACTGACTCTGTACAGTTACACAGTGAGTGATGCATAACCTGCTAAATAAACACTGATTCTGCACAGTTACACAGTGAGTGATCCATTCCCTGCTGAATAAAAACTGACTCTGTACAGTTACACAGTGAGTGATCCATTCCCTGCTGAATAAACACTGACTCTGTACAGTTACACAGTGATCCTTACCTATATGAATAAACACTGACTCTGTACAGTTACACAGTGAGCGATTCTCACCCTGCTGAATAAACACTGACTCTGTACAGTTCCACAGTGAGCGATCCTTACCCTGTTGAATAAACACTGACTCTGTACAGTTGCACAGTGATCCATAACCTGCTGAATAAACACTGACTCTGTAAAGTTACACAGAGAGTGATCCTTACCCTGCTGAATAAACATACAGAATGATCCTTACCCTGAATAAACACTGACTCCGTACAGTTACACAGTGAGTGATCCTTAGCCTGCTGAATAAACACTGTCTCTGTACAGTTACAGTGAGCGATCCTTACCCTGCTGAATAAACACTGACACTGTACTGTTACAGAATGGTCTATACCCTGCTGAATAAACATACAGAATGATCCATACCCTGAATAAACACTGACTCTGTACAGTTACACAGTGAGTGATGCATAACCTGCTCAATAAACACAGATTCTGCACAGTTACACAGTGAGTGATCCATTCCCTGCTGAATAAACACTGACTCTTTCGAGTTACACAATGATCCATACCCTGCTGAATAAACACTGACACAGTAGTTACACAGTGAGCGATCCTTACCCTGAATAAATACTGACTCTGTACAGTTACACAATCATCCTTACCCTGTTGAAAAAACACTGACTCTGTATAGTTACACAGTGATCCATACACTGTTGAATAAACACTGACTCTGTACAGTTACACAGTGAGTGATCCTTACCCTGCTGAATAAACACTGACTCTGAACAATTGCACAGTGATCCATACCCTGCTGAATAGACACTGTCTCTGTACAGTTACAGTGAGCGATCCTTATCCTGCTGAATAAACACTGACTCTGTATATTGACACAATCATCCTTACCCTGCTGAATAAACACTGACTCTGTACAGTTACACAATCATCCTTACCCTGTTCAATAAACACTGACTCTGTACAGTTACAAAGTGATCCTTATCCTGCTGAATAATCACTGACCCTGTACAGTTACACAGTGAGTGATTCTTACCCTGCTGAATAAACACTGACTATGTACAGTTACACAATCATCCTTATCCTGCTGAATAATCACTGACTCTGTACAGTTACACAGTGAGTGATCGTCTCCCTGTTGAATAAACACTAACTCTGTAAAGTTACACAATCATCAATACACTGCTGAATAAACACTGATTCTGTACAGTTACACAGTGAGTGATCCTTACCCTGCTGAATAAATACTGACTCTGTACAGTTACACAGTGAGTGATCCTTACCCTGCTGAATAAACAGTGACTCTGCACAGTTACACAATGATCCATACCCTGCTGAATAAACACTGACTCTGCAAGTTACACAATGATCCATACCCTGCTGAATAAACACTGACTCTTTAGAGTTACACAGTGAGTGATCCTTACCCTGCTGAATAAACACTGACAATGTACAGTTACACAGTGAGTGATCCTTAGCCTGCTGAATAAACACTGACTCTGAACAGTTGCACAGTGATCCATACCCTGCTGAATAAACACTGTCTCTGTACAGTTACAGTGGGCGATCCTTACCCTGCTGAATAAACACTGACTGTACAGTTACACAGAGATTGATCGTTACACTGCTGAATAAACACTGACTCTGAACAGTTACACAGTGATCCTTACCCTGCTGAATAAATACTGACTCTATACAGTTACAAAGTGATCAATATCCTGCTGAATAAACACTGACTCTGTACAGTTCCACAGTGAGTGATCCTTACCCTGTTGAATAAACACTGACAATGTACAGTTACACAGTGAGTGATCCTTACCTTGCTGAATAAACACTGACTCTGTACAGTTTCACAGGGAGTGATCCATACCCTGCTGAATAAACACTGACTCTGTACAGTGACACAATCATCCTTACCCTGCTGAATAAACACTGACTCTGTACAGTTACAAAGTGATCCTTATCCTGCTGAATAATCACTGACTATGTACAGTTACACAATCATCCTTATACTGCTGAATAATCACTGACTCTGTACAGTTACACAGCGAGTGATCGTTACCCTGTTGAATAAACACTAACTCTGTAAAGTTACAGTGAGCGATCAGTACCCTGAATAAACACTGACTCTGTACAGTTACACAGTCATCCTTACCCTGTTGAATAAACACTGACTCTGTACAGTTACACAATCATCAATACACTGCTGAATAAAAACTGATTCTGTACAGTTACATAGTGAGTGATCCTTACACTGCTGAATAAACACTGACTCTGTACAGCTACACAGAGAGTGATCCTCACCCTGCTGAATAAACACTGACTGTACAGTTACACAGTGAGTGATCCATACCCTGCTGAATAAACACTGACTCTGCAAGTTACACAATGATCCATACCCTGCTGAATAAACACTGACTCTGTACAGTTACACAGTGAGTGATCCTTACCCTGCTGAATAAACACTGACTCTGTACTGTTAAATGTGAGTGATCCTTACCCTACTGAATAAACACTGACTCTGCAAGTTACACAATGATCCATACCCTGCTGAATAAACACTGACTCTGTACAGTTACACAGTGAGTGATCCTTACACTGCTGAATAAACAGTGACTCTGGACAGCTACACAGTGAGTGATTCATAACCTCAATAAACACTGACTCTGTACAGTTACAGAATGATCCATACCCTGATGAATAAACACTGACTCTGTACAGTTACACAGTATTCCAAGCCCTGCTGAATAAACACTGACTCTATACAGTTACACAGTGATCCATACCCTGATGAATAAACACTGACTGTACAGTTACACAGTGAGTGATCCTTACCCTGTTGAATACACAATGACTGTACAGTTACACAATGATCCATACCCTGCTGAATAAACACTGACTCTGTACAGTTACAGTGAGCGATCCTTACCCTGAATAAATAATGACACGGTACAGTTACATAATCATCCTTACCCTGCTGAATAAACACTGACTCTGTACAGTAACAAAGTGATCCTTATCCTGCTGAATAAACACTGACTCTGTACAGTTACACAGTGATCCATACCCTGCTGAATAAACACTGACTCTGCACAGTTAAACAGTGATCCATACCCTGCTGAATAAACACTGACTCTGTACAGTTAAACAGTGATCTATACCCTGCTGAATAAACACTGACTCTGGAAAGTTACACAATGAGCGATGCATACCCTGCTGAACAAACACTGGCTCTATACAGTTACACAATGGTCCTTACCCTGCTGAATGAACACTGACTTTGTACAATGACACAGTGAGTGATCCTTACCCTGCTGAATAAACAGTGACTCTGCACAGTTACACAATGTGCGGTCATTACCCTGCTGAATAAACACTGACTCTGTACAGTTAAACAGTGATCCATAACCTGCTGAATAAACACTGACTCTGTACAGTTACACAGTGAGCGATCTTTACCCTGCTGAATAAACACTGACTCTATACAGTTACACAATGATCCATACCCTGCTGAATAAACACTGACTCTGCACAGTTACCCAGTAAATAAACCTCACCCTGCTGAATAAACACTGACTCTGTACAATAACACAATCATCCTTACGCTGCTGAATAAACACTGACTCTGTACAGTTACACAATCATCCTTACACTGCTGAATAAGTACTGACTCTGTACATTTACACAGTGAGTGATCCTAATCCTGCTGAATAAACACTGACTGTACAGTTACACAATGATCCATACCCTGCTGAATAAACACTGACTCTGTACAGTTACACAATGATCCATACCCTGCTGAATAAACACTGACTCTGTACAGTTACACAAAGATCAATACCCTGCTGAATAAAGACTGACTCTGCACAGATACACAGTGAGTGATCCATACCCTGCTGAACAAACACTGACTCTGTACAGTTACACAGTGATCCACCTTCACCCTGCCGAATAAACACTGACTCTGTACAGTTACACAGTGAGTGATCCTTACCCTGCTGAATAAACACTGACTCTGTACTGTTAAATGTGAGTGATCCTTACCCTGCTGAATAAACACTGACTCTGTACAGTTACACAGAGAGTAATCCTTACCCTGCTGAATAAACACTGACTCTGTACAATGACACAGTGAGTGATCCTTACCCTGCTGAATAAACACTGACTCTGCACAGTTACACAATGTGCGGTCATTACCCTGCTGAATAAACACTGACTCTGTACAGTTAAACAGTGATCCATAACCTGCTGAATAAACACTGACTCTGTACAGTTACACAGTGAGCGATCTTTACCCTGCTGAATAAACACTGACTCTATACAGTTACACAATGATCCATACCCTGCTGAATAAACACTGACTCTGCACAGTTACCCAGTAAATAAACCTCACCCTGCTGAATAAACACTGACTCTGTACAATAACACAATCATCCTTACGCTGCTGAATAAGTACTGACTCTGTACATTTACACAGTGAGTGATCCATACCCTGCTGAATAAACACTGACTCTGCACAGATAAACAGTGATCCATACCCTGCTGAATAAACACTGACTCTGTACAGATACACAGTGAGTGATCCATACCCTGCTGAACAAACACTGACTCTGTACAGTTACACAGTGAGTGATCCTTACCCTGCTGAATAAACACTGACTCTGTACTGTTAAATGTGAGTGATCCTTACCCTGCTGAATAAACACTGACTCTGTACAGTTACACAGAGAGTGATCCTTACCCTGCTGAATAAACACTGACTCTGTACAGTTACACAGTGAGTGATCCTTACCCTGCTGAATAAACACTGACTCTGTACTGTTAAATGTGAGTGATCCTTACCCTGCTGAATAAACACTGACTCTGTACAGTTACACAGAGAGTGATCCTTACCCTGCTGAATAAACACTGACTCTGTACAGTTACACAGTGAGTGATCCTTACCCTGCTGAATAAACACTGACTCTGTACATTTACACAGTGAGTGATCCTAACCCTGCTGAATAAACACTGACTGTACAGTTACACAATGATCCATACCCTGCTGAATAAACACTGACTCTGTACAGTTACACAATGATCCTTACCCTGCTGAATAAACACTGAGTCTGCACAGTTACAAAGTGATCAATATCCTCCTAAATAAACACTGACTCTGCAAAGTTGCACAATGATCCACATCCTGCTGAATAAACACTGACCCTGTACAGTTACTCAGTGAGTGATCCTTACCCTGCTGAATAAACACTGACTCTGCACAGTTACACAATGATCCTTACCCTGCTGAATAAACACTGACTCTGTGCAGTTAAAGTGAGTGATCTTTACCCTGCTGAATAAACACTGATTCTGTACAGTTACATAATCATCATTACCCTGCTGAATAAACACTGACTCTGTAAAGTGACACAATCATCCTTACCCTGCTGAATAAAAACTGACTGTACAGTAACACAATCATCCTTACCCTGTTGAATAAACACTGACTCTGCACAGTTACAAAGTGATCCTTATGCTGCTGAATAAACACTGACTCTGTACAGTTACACAGTGAGTGATCCTTACCCTGCTGATTAAACACTGACTCTGGAAAGTTACACAATGAGTGATGCAAACCCTGCTGAACAAACACTGACTCTGTACAGTTACACAGTGAGTCATCCTTACCCTGCTGAATATACACTGACTCTGCACAGTTACCCAGTAAATAACACTCACCCTGCTGAATAAACACTGACTCTGCAGAGTTACACAGGGAATGATCCTTACCCTGCTGAATAAACACTGACTGTACAGTTACACAGAGAGTGATCGTTACACTGTTGATTAAACACTAACTCTGAACAGTTAAACAGTGAGCGATCCTTACCCTGCTGAATAAACACTGACTCTGTACATTAACAAAGTGATCCTTATCCTGCTGAATAAACACTGACTCTGTACAATTACACAATCATCTTTACCCTGCTGAATAAACACTGACTCTGTACAGTTACACAATCAGCCTTACCCTGCGGAACAAACACTGACTCTGTACAGTTACACAATCATCCTTACCCTGTTGAATAAACACTGACTCTGTACAGTTAAACAGTGATCCATACCCTGCTGAATAAACACTGACTCTGGAAAGTTACACAATGAGTGATGCATACCCTGCTGAACAAACACTAACTCTGTACAGTTACACAGTGAGTGATCTTAACCCTGCTGAATAAACACTGACTGTACAGTTACACAGTGAGTGATCCTTACCCTGTTGAATACACAATGACTGTACAGTTACACAATGATCCATACCCTGCTGAATAAACACTGACTCTGTACATTTACACAGTGAGTGATCCTAACCCTGCTGAATAAACACTGACTGTACAGTTACACAATGATCCATACCCTGCTGAATAAACACTGACTCTGTACAGTTACACAATGATCAATACCCTGCTGAATAAACACTGACTCTGTACAGTTAAAGTGAGTGATCTTTACCCTGCTGAATAAACACTGATTCTGTACAGTTACATAATCATCATTACCCTGCTGAATAAACACTGACTCTGTAAAGGGACACAATCATCCTTACCCTGCTGAATAAAAACTGACTGTACAGTAACACAATCATCCTTACCCTGTTCAATAAACACTGACTCTGTACAGTTACAAAGTGATCCTTATCCTGCTGAATAAACACTGACTCTGTACAGTTACACAGTGAGTGATCCTTACCCTGCTGATTAAACACTGACTCTGGAAAGTTACACAATGAGTGATGCAAACCCTGCTGAACAAACACTGACTCTGTACAGTTACACAGTGAGTCATCCTTACCCTGCTGAATATACACTGACTCTGTACAGTAACAAAGTGATCCTTATCCTGCTGAATAAACATTGACTCTGTACAGTTACACAGTGATCCATACCCTGCTGAATAAAGACTGACTCTGCACAGATAAACAGTGATCCATACCCTGCTGAATAAACACTGATTCTGTACAGATACACAGTGAGTGATCCTTACCCTGCTGAATAAACACCGACTCTACAGTTACACAATGATCCTTACCCTGCTGAATAAACACTGACTTTGTACAGTTACACAGTGATCCTTACCCTGCTGAATAAACACAGGCTCTGTACAGTAACACACTCATCCATACCCTGCTGAATAAACATTGACTCTGTACAGTTACAGTGAGCGATCCTTACCCTGAATAAACACTGACTCTGTACAGTAACAAAGTGATCCTTATCCTGCTGAATAAACACTGACTGTACAGTTACACAGTGAGTAATCCTTACCCTGTTGAATACACAATGACTGTACAGTTACACAATGATCCATACCCTGCTGAATAAACACTGACTCTGTACAGTTACAGTGAGCGATCCTTACCCTGAATAAATAATGACACGGTACAGTTACATAATCATCCTTACCCTGCTGAATAAACACTGACTCTGTACAGTAACAAAGTGATCCTTATCCTGCTGAATAAACACTGACTATGTACAGTTACACAGTGATCCATACCCTGCTGAATAAAGACTGACTCTGCACAGTTAAACAGTGATCCATACCCTGCTGAATAAACACTGACTCTGTACAGTTAAACAGTGATCCATACCCTGCTGAATAAACACTGACTCTGGAAAGTTACACAATGAGTGATGCATACCCCGCTGAACAAACACTAACTCTGTACAGTTACACAGTGAGTGATCCTAACCCTGCTGAATAAACACTGACTGTACAGTTACACAGTGAGTGATCCTTACCCTGTTGAATACACAATGACTGTACAATTACACAATGATCCATACCCTGCTGAATAAACACTGACTCTGTACAGTTACACAATCATCCTTACCCTGCTGAATAAACACTGACTCCGTAGTTATACAATCATCCTTACCCTGTTGAATAAACACTGACTCTGTACAGTTACACAGTGAGTGATCCTAACCCTGCTGAATAAACACTGACTGTACAGTTACACAGTGAGTGATCCTTACCCTGTTGAATACACAATGACTGTACAATTACACAATGATCCATACCCTGCTGAATAAACACTGACTCTGTACAGTTACACAATCATCCTTACCCTGCTGAATAAACACTGACTCCGTAGTTATACAATCATCCTTACCCTGTTGAATAAACACTGACTCTGTACAGTTACACAGTGAGTAATCCTTACCCTGCTGAATATACACTGACTCTGCATAGTTACCCAGTAAATAACACTCACCCTGCTGAATAAACACTGACTCTGCACAGTTACACAGTGAGTGATCCTAACCCTGCTGAATAAACACTGACTGTACAGTTACACAGTGAGTGATCCTTACCCTGTTGAATACACAATGACTGTACAGTTACACAATGATCCATACCCTGCTGAATAAACACTGACTCTGTATAGCTACAGTGAGCGATCCTTACCCTGAATAAACACTGACTCTGTACAGTAACAAAGTGATCCTTATCCTGCTGAATAAACACTGACTATGTACAGTTACACAGTGATCCATACCCTGCTGAATAAAGACTGACTCTGCACAGTTAAACAGTGATCCATACCCTGCCGAATAAACACTGACTCTGTACACTTAAACAGTGATCCATACCCTGCTGAATAAACACTGACTCTGGAAAGTTACACAATGAGTGATGCATACCCTGCTGAACAAACACTGACTCTGTACAGTTACACAGTGATCCACCTTCACCCTGCCGAGTAAACACTGACTCTGTACAGTTACATAATCATCCATACCCTGCTGAATAAACACTGACTCTATACAGTTATAAAATGATACTTACCCTGCTGAATAAACACTGACTCTGTACAATGACACAGTGAGTGATCCTTACCCTGCTGAATAAACACTGACTCTGTACAGTTACACAATATTCCATATCCTGCTGAATAAACACTGACTCTGTACAGTTACACAATCATCCATACCCTGCTGAATAAACACGGACTCTGTAGAGTTACACAATGATCCTTACCCTGCTGAATAAACACTGACTCTGTACAGTAACACAATCATCCATACCCTGTTGAATAAACACTGACTCTGTACAGTTACAAAGTGATCCTTATCCTGCAGAATAAACACCGACTCTGCACAGTTGCCAAGTAAATAAAACTCACCATACTGAATAAACACCGACTCTGTACAGTTACACAGTGAGTGATCCTAACCCTGCTGAATAAACACTGACTGCACAGTTACACAGTGAGTGATCCTTACCCTGCTGAATACACAATGACTGTACAGTTACACAATGATCCATACCATGCGGAATAAACACTGACTCTGTACAGTTACAGTGAGCGATCCTAACCCTGAATAAATAATGACACGGTACAGTTACACAATCATCCTTACCCTGCTGAATAAACACTGACTCTGTACAGTAACAAAGTGATCCTTATCCTGCTGAATAAACATTGACTCTGTACAGTTACACAGTGATCCATACCCTGCTGAATAAAGACTGACTCTGCACAGATAAACAGTGATCCATACCCTGCTGAATAAACACTGATTCTGTACAGATACACAGTGAGTGATCCTTACCCTGCTGAATAAACACCGACTCTGTACAGTTACACAATGATCCTTACCCTGCTGAATAAACACTGACTTTGTACAGTTACACAGTGATCCTTACCCTGCTGAATAAACACTGACTCTGTACAGTAACACACTCATCCATACCCTGCTGAATAAACATTGACTCTGTACAGTTACAGTGAGCGATCCTTACCCTGAATAAACACTGACTCTGTACAGTAACAAAGTGATCCTTATCCTGCTGAATAAAAACTGACTATGTACAGTTACACAGTGATCCATACCCTGCTGAATAAAGACTGACTCTGCACAGTTAAACAGTGATCCATACCCTGCTGAATAAACACTGACTCTGTACACTTAAACAGTGATCCATACCCTGCTGAATAAACACTGACTCTGGAAAGTTACACAATGAGTGATGCATACCCTGCTGAACAAACACTAACTCTGTACAGTTACACAGTGAGTGATCCTAACCCTGCTGAATAAACACTGACTGTACAGTTACACAGTGAGTGATCCTTACCCTGTTGAATACACAATGACTGTACAGTTACACAATGATCCATACCCTGCTGAATAAACACTGACTCTGTACAGTTACAGTGAGCGATCCTTACCCTGAATAAATAATGACACGGTACAGTTACATAATCATCCTTACCCTGCTGAATAAACACTGACTCTGTACAGTAACAAAGTGATCCTTATCCTGCTGAATAAACACTGACTCTGTACAGTTACACAGTGATCCATACCCTGCTGAATAAACACTGACTCTGCACAGTTAAACAGTGATCCATACCCTGCTGAATAAACACTGACTCTGTACAGTTAAACAGTGATCTATACCCTGCTGAATAAACACTGACTCTGGAAAGTTACACAATGAGTGATGCATACCCTGCTGAACAAACACTGGCTCTATACAGTTACACAATGGTCCTTACCCTGCTGAATGAACACTGACTCTGTACAATGACACAGTGAGTGATCCTTACCCTGCTGAATAAACACTGACTCTGCACAGTTACACAATGTGCGGTCATTACCCTGCTGAATAAACACTGACTCTGTACAGTTAAACAGTGATCCATAACCTGCTGAATAAACACTGACTCTGTACAGTTACACAGTGAGCGATCTTTACCCTGCTGAATAAACACTGACTCTATACAGTTACACAATGATCCATACCCTGCTGAATAAACACTGACTCTGCACAGTTACCCAGTAAATAAACCTCACCCTGCTGAATAAACACTGACTCTGTACAATAACACAATCATCCTTACGCTGCTGAATAAACACTGACTCTGTACAGTTACACAATCATCCTTACACTGCTGAATAAGTACTGACTCTGTACATTTACACAGTGAGTGATCCTAATCCTGCTGAATAAACACTGACTGTACAGTTACACAATGATCCATACCCTGCTGAATAAACACTGACTCTGTACAGTTACACAATGATCCATACCCTGCTGAATAAACACTGACTCTGTACAGTTACACAAAGATCAATACCCTGCTGAATAAAGACTGACTCTGTACAGTTACACAGTGAGTGATCCTTACCCTGCTGAATAAACACTGACTCTATACTGTTAAATGTGAGTGATCCTTACCCTGCTGAATAAACACTGACTCTGTACAGTTACACAGAGAGTGATCCTTACCCTGCTGAATAAACACTGACTCTGTACAGTTACACAGTGAGTGATCCTTACCCTGCTGAATAAACACTGACTCTGTACATTTAGACAGTGAATGATCCTAACCCTGTTGAATATACACTGACTCTGTACAGTTACGCAATGATCCTTACCCTGCTGAATAAACACCGACTCTGTACAGTTACACAATGATCCTTACCCTGCTGAATAAACACTGACTCTGTACAGTTACAAAGTGATCCTTATCCAGCTGAATAAACACTGACTCTGTACAGTTACACAGTGGGTCATCCTTACCCTGCTGAATATAAACTGACTCTGCATAGTTACCCAGTAAATAACCCTCACCCTGCTGAATAAACACGGACTCTGCACAGTTCCACAGTGAGCGACCATTACCCTGCTGAATAAACACTGACTCTGTACAGTTACACAGTGAGCGATCCTTACCCTGCTGAATAAACACTGACTCTATACAGTTAAACTTGATCCAAACCCTGCTGAATAAACACTGACTCTATACGGTTACACAGTGAATGATCTTAACCCTGTTGAATAAACACTGACTCTGTACAGTTACGCAATGATCCTTACCCTGCTGAATAAACACTGACTCTGTACAATTACACAATCATCTTTACCCTGCTGAATAAACACTGACTCTGTACAGTTACACAATCATCCTTACCCTGTTGAATAAACACAGACTCTGTACAGTTACACAATCATCCTTACCCTGTTGAATAAACACCGACTCTGTACAGTTACACAATCAGCCTTACCCTGCGGAACAAACACTGACTCTGTACAGTTACACAATCATCCTTACCCTGTTGAATAAACACTGACTCTGTACAGATACAAAGCGATCCTTACCCTGCTGAATAAACACTGACTCTGCACAGTTACACAGTGAGTCATCCTTATCCTGCTGAATATACACCGACTCTGCACAGTTACCCAGTAAATAACCCTCACCCGGCTGAATAAAAACTGACTGTACAGTTACACAGTGAATGATCCTTACGGTGCTGAACAAACACTGACTGTACAGTTACACAGTGAGTGATCCTTACCCTGCTGAATAAACACTGACTCTGTACAGTTACACAATCATCCTTACCCTGCTGAGTAAACACCGACTCTGTACAGTTACACAGTGAGCGATCTTTACCCTGAATAAATACTGACACTGTACAGTTACACAATCATCCTTACCCTGTTGAATAAACACTGACTCTATACAGTTACAAAGTGATCCTTATCCTGCTGAATAAACACTGACTCTGTACAGTTACACAATGATCCTTACCCTGCTGAATAAACACTGACTCTGTACAGTTACAAAGTGATCCTTATCCTGCTGAATAAACACTGACTCTGTACAATTACACAGTGAGACATCCTTACCCTGCTGAATATACAATGACTCTGCACAGTTACACAGTGAGTGATCCTAACCCTGCTGAATAAACACTGACTGTACAGTTACACAGTGAGTGATCCTTACCTTGTTGAATACAGAATGACTGTACAGTTACACAATGATCCATACCCTGCTGAATAAACACTGACTCTGTACAGTTACAGTGAGCGATCCTTACCCTGAATAAACACTGACTCTGTACAGTAACAAAGTGATCCTTATCCTGCTGAATAAACACTGACTATGTACAGTTACACAGTGATCCATACCCTGCTGAATAAAGACTGACTCTGTACAGTTAAACAGTGATCCATACCCTGCTGAATAAACACTGACTCTGGAAAGTTACACAATGAGTGATGCATACCCTGCTGAACAAACACTGACTCTGTACAGTTACACAGTGAGTGATCCTAACCCTGCTGAATAAACACTGACTGTACAGTTACACAGTGAGTGATCCTAACCCTGCTGAATAAACACTGACTGTACAGTTACACAGTGAGTGATCCTTACCCTGCTGAATAAACACTGACTCTGTACAGTTACACAATCATCTTTACCCTGCTGAATAAACACTGACTCTGTACAATTACACAATCATCTTTACCCTGCTGAATAAACACTGACTCTGTACAGTTACACAATCATCCATAACCTGCTGAATAAATACTGACTCTGCACAGTTACAAAGTGATCCTTATCCTGCTGAATAAACACTGACTCTGTACAGTTACACAATCATCCTTACCCTGCTGAATAAACACTGACTCTGTACAGTTACACAGTGAGTGATCCTTACCCTGCTGAATAAACACTGACTCTGTACAGTTACACAGTGAGTGATCCTTACCCTGCTGAATAAACACTGACTCTGTACAGTTACACAGTGAGTGATCCTTACCCTGCTGAATAAACACTGACTCTGTACAGTTACACAGTGAGTGATCCTTACCCTGCTGAATAAACACTGACTCTGTACAGTTACACAGTGAGTGATCCTTACCCTGCTGAATAAACACTGACTCTGTACAGTTACACAGTGAGTGATCCTTACCCTGCTGAATAAACACTGACTCTGTACAGTTACACAGTGAGTGATCCTTACCCTGCTGAATAAACACTGACTCTGTACAGTTCCACAGTGAGTGATCCTTACCCTGCTGAATAAACACTGACTCTGTACAGTGACACAGTGAGTGATCCTTACCCTGCTGAACAGGGGCTCTACAGCGCCACCCATTGGCGGGAGGTCAGGATTGCAGCCGTCCGGCTGCCCGGCTCACCTGAAAGACGTTGCTCTTGTGCCCGGTGTCAAACTCGAGGGCGGGCTTCCGGCGGGCCCAGTCCCAGATGACCACCTTGAGGTCGTCGCTGCCGCTGGCCAGCCAGGTTCCCCGGCGGTTGAAGTGGAGCGTGTTGACGCAGCCGGCGTGGCGCTCCAGGCCGTGCTGCAAGCGCAGGCGTTCCACGAAGGTGCGGGCGCCGCACGCCCGGTACATGAAGGCCCGGGGGTCTCGGCCGATCTCCCTGGCGCCCAGGGCCGGAGCGGCGCACCAGGTGGGCGGGGGCAGGTCCGCCACCTCCGAGTGGACCCAGCGCTCCAGGGCCGCCTCTTCCTCGGATGAGTCGCGCTCGGCCTCGCTCGCCCTCTTGGGCCCCCGCCTCCGGCGGGGCGGCGCCTCGGGTCGGCCGTCCTCCATCTTGCTCCCCTCCTCCTCCTCCTCCTCTTCCTCCTCCTCCTCCTCGTCCACGATGGAGTAGGTGCCCGTGTCCTCCAGCGAGTCGGAGTCTTGGTCGTCCGAGCTCTCCTTCTCGGGCCCGCGCCTGCAGCCGTCCCCGGGGCCTCGACGCTCTCCCTCCACCTCCTCCTCCGCCTCCTCGTCCTCCGCCATGTGCTCGTCCCCCGTCAGGCTCAGGCTGAGATCGGACGCCTCCACCTCGATGCCGGAGGAGGTCTCTCGGGCCTCCTCGGTGTCCTCGGGGCTGCTGGACAGGCTGCCTGCAAATACCAGAGGTTACATCGGCCGTGCGGCACTCCCTCGGGGCGGACTCTCCCGACAGCGCAGGCTGTGAGGGGGGGGGGAGGGAGAGCGGGGAGTGAGAGGCAGAGGGGGGAGGGAGGGGGGAGTGAGAGGCAGAGGGGGGAGGGAGGGGGGAGTGAGGCAGAGGGGAGGGGAGGGAGAGAGGAGTGTGAGGCAGAGGGGAGGGAGGGAGTGAGAGGGAGAGAGAGGCAGAGAGAGGGGAGGGAAGGGGGAGTGAGAGGCAGAGGGGGGAGGGAGGGGGGAGTGAGAGGCAGAGGGGGGAGGGAGGGGGAGTGAGAGGCGGAGAGGGGAGGGGGAGGGAGTGAGAGGCGGAGAGGGGAGGGGGAGGGAGTGAGAGGCGGAGAGGGGAGGGGGAGGGAGTGAGAGGCGGAGAGGGGAGGGGGAGGGAGTGAGAGGCGGAGAGGGGAGGGGGAGGGAGTGAGAGGCGGAGAGGGGAGGGGGAGGGAGTGAGAGGCGGAGAGGGGAGGGGGAGGGAGTGAGAGGCGGAGAGGGGAGGGGGAGGGAGTGAGAGGCGGAGAGGGGAGGGGGAGGGAGTGAGAGGCGGAGAGGGGAGGGGGAGGGAGTGAGAGGCGGAGAGGGGAGGGGGAGGGAGTGAGAGGCGGAGAGGGGAGGGGGAGGGAGTGAGAGGCGGAGAGGGGAGGGGGAGGGAGTGAGAGGCGGAGAGGGGAGGGGGAGGGAGTGAGAGGCGGAGAGGGGAGGGGGAGGGAGTGAGAGGCGGAGAGGGGAGGGGGAGGGAGTGAGAGGCGGAGAGGGGAGGGGGAGGGAGTGAGAGGCGGAGAGGGGAGGGGGAGTGAGAGGCAGAGAGGGGAGGGGGAATGAGAGGCAGAGAGGGGAGGGGGAGTGAGAGGCAGAGAGGGGAGGGGGAGTGAGAGGCAGAGAGGGGAGGGGGAGTGAGAGGCAGAGAGGGGAGGGGGAGTGAGAGGCAGAGAGGGGAGGGGGAGTGAGAGGCAGAGAGGGGAGGGGGAGTGAGAGGCAGAGAGGGGAGGGGGAGTGAGAGGCAGAGAGGGGAGGGGGAGTGAGAGGCAGAGAGGGGAGGGGGAGTGAGAGGCAGAGAGGGGAGGGGGAGTGAGAGGCAGAGAGGGGAGGGGGAGTGAGAGGCAGAGAGGGGAGGGGGAGTGAGAGGCAGAGAGGGGAGGGGGAGTGAGAGGCAGAGAGGGGAGGGGGAGTGAGAGGCAGAGAGGGGAGGGGGAGTGAGAGGCAGAGAGGGGAGGGGGAGTGAGAGGCAGAGAGGGGAGGGGGAGTGAGAGGCAGAGAGGGGAGGGGGAGTGAGAGGCAGAGAGGGGAGGGGGAGTGAGAGGCAGAGAGGGGAGGGGGAGTGAGAGGCAGAGAGGGGAGGGGGAGTGAGAGGCAGAGAGGGGAGGGGGAGTGAGAGGCAGAGAGAGGAGGGGGAGTGAGAGGCAGAGAGGGGAGGGGAGAGTGAGAGTGAGAGAGAGAGAGAGAGAAGACAGTCACCTACCATTCCTGAAGTCAGGTTTCAGATCCAATTCTCCAGTGCGGTCCCCCATCTTGTCAAGTATTTCACGATGATCCACAGCTGATCAGAGCCTGAGAGTGAGAGAGAGAGGGAGAGAGAGAACAGGGTAAAGGTGTCGCAGGAACAGGAGGTGGTGATTCAGCCCGGCCCACTGCACTCAAATCATTTCAAAAACAGTCGGCCCGAATTTACCGATAACCAGAACAGCGTGCACCGTCATGACTCCTCTTAAAACCAACAGCAACCTCCAGATCTCTCTCTCTCTCACACACACACACACACACACAGACAGACACGCACACAGAGTAAACCTGGAGTAGAAGTTCCTGCCTGCAATTCTGCCCTGCCCCTGTAGGGTGCACTGTTGGCACATCCCGCCACAGAGCGGAATCAGAAATCACTGATTGGACCGGAACACACTTTTCCTGTGATTACACTGGAAAAACTCCTGAAAAAGTGTCACGTTGTTCAATGAGGTGGCAATGGGCCGGCTGAAAACCTCTCTGGCTCTGAAATTTTTTTTTTTTACATCTGCGGCACGTCAAATTTTCTCTAAAAACAACGAAGGGCAATTTTTTTTGAAGAGCGTTTACGATATTTCAACGTCGTCTTAACCCCTTGTCGAGTTCCAGTCAGGAATCGATCAGAGTCTTGAACATTTCCAACGACCCGAGCCTCCCCAGCCCTCTGGAGTAGTGAACTCCAAAGATTCACCCACCCTCTTGAGCCAAGAGATGATTCCTCCTCCTCTCGGGTTCGAACGGTCTGTCCCTAACCCTTGAGGCTGCGGAGTCACTGAGGCACACGGGAGGCAGGCGTTCCACCCATCTAGCCCATGCCAGCTTTCTGTCAACCGATCCACTCCCCCGTCCCCTCTCCCTGTCCCTCAAGCCTTCATCGAACTTCCATTTGAAATCATTCATCGCCTGCGCTCCCACCACCCCTCGTAGGCAGCGAGTTCCTCGCTGTGTCGAAACGTTCTCCCTCACGGCCCCCTCGCACAATCACCAATCTGACTGCCCTCATCCTCGGGCCGCCAGCGAACGGGAACAAAGCTTTCCTTTGTTCTAAACCGGTCACGGTCTCGTACACCTCTATCAAATCTCCTCTGCTCCAAGGAGAGGAACCCCAGCTTCTCCCCACCCAGCCTTGCACTTGAAGCCCCCACCCCCCCCTCGTCGCTGGAGCCGTTCCAGTAAAGCTCCCCTGCCCCCTCTCAAACGACCCTCACATCCTTCCGAAAGTGTGGTGACCAGAACGGGGACTGCAAGGGATTCAGGGGAAATCACAGAATTGTCGCAAAGCAGGAGGCCATTCAGCCCATCACGCCTGCATCGTGTCGGAAAGCGCAATTGACTTAGGTGCCATTCTCCCATCTTAGTTACCAGCCTCGATCGAACCCGCCTCCACGGCACACTCGGGCACTGCATTCTCGATCCTACCCACTCCGCCGTGTGAGAAGGTTCCTCGTGTTGTCCCGTTGCTTCTTTTACCGATTATTTTTATGTCTGTGCCCTGATCTGCATCTGGTCAGGCACGAGCTCCCCTCCAAGTCCCACGCCATCCAGGTTCGGAACAATACCACCGCTCATTCACTGCTGCTGCTGCTGCCAGGTAATCCACCCCTTGCTGCCCCTGGGGCCGATAATCCTCTCTAACAGCGCGGTGGGTACTCTCGTTGTGATCTACCCACAGCTTTACAAAAGGTCCAGCATCACTTTCCTGCTTTTGTACTCAATACCCTTTTTTAAAAAATTCACTCACGGGATGTGGGTTTCTCTGGCTGGGCCAGCGTTTATTGCCCATCCCTAGTTGCCCCTTGAGAAGGTGGTGGTGAGCTAGCTTCTTGAACCGCTGCAGTCCATGTGGTGTAGGTACACCCACCGTGCTGTTAGGGAGGGAGTTCCAGGATTTGGACCCAGCGACAGTGAAGGAACGGCCGATATATTTCCAAGTCGGGATGGTGAGTGGCTTGGAGGGGAACTTCCAGGTGGTGGTGTTCCCATGTGTCTGCTGCCCTTGTCCTTCTAGATGGTAGTGGTCATGGGTTTGGAAGGTGCTGTCTTTGGAGCCTTGGTGAATTCCTGCAGTGCATCTTGTAGATGGTACACACACTGCTGCTACTGTGCGTCGGTGGTGGAGGGAGTGAATGTTTGTGGATGGGGTGCCAATCAAGCGGGGCTGTTTTGTCCTGGACGGTGTCAAGCTTCTTGGGTTTTGTGGGAGCTGCACTCATCCAGGCAAGTGGGGAGTATTCCATCCCACTCCTGACTTGTGCCTTGTCGATGGTGGACAGGCTTTGGGAAGTCAGGAGGTGAGTTACTCTCTGCAGGATTCCCAGCCTCTGACCTGCTCTTGTAGCCACGGTATTGACGAAGCCCAAGGTCCCATATGCTTCGGTGACCACACTCTCGCTATATCCTGCCACCTACAAAGGCGTTGGGCACAGGTGCCCCCTGTCCGTGCACAATCTCAAGGTCTGTGCCATGGAATCGCCATTGCCTCTCCCCCATCCCTCCTGCCGAAATGCATCGCCTCAAGCTTCTTTCTCCGCATCCGACCCCTTCGGCCACCTGTCTGCCCGTCCCACCAGCCAGCCCTGGCCCATGTTGGAGGCCGCTCGCCGCTCCACCGAGTTGGGCATCACAGGGCAAGCTTAGAGACTTCCCTCTGCGCACCCCCCCACCCCACCCCCCCACGCCCAAGTCATCGCTGCTCCGCCAGAAAAGTCTTCACGCGACAGCAGTTCCCAGTGTCGCGGCTTCCAGACCCCACGGCCATTATGTGTGAGGTGGAAGTCAATCCTGTCCCCTGGCTGGTCACAAACACAGGCGGCTACGCACGATGGATTCGATAACCATTTCAATATTTGGTGGGGGGGGGGGAAAAACTTTATAAGAAAGGGAAAAAAAGGCAGTGGGGTGGGGGATGGTAGGTCCTGGGTACTTTCCCAACAATCAGAAGCCAGAAACGAAAGGGGCGCCAAAGAGACTCGAGTGGGTCACCCTGAGTAAGCGCAGAGAGAGTAATCGAGGCAGCTTTCAGGAAACTGGGCTCGCTATCCAAAAAGCACGGGGCGGGGGTGCAAAGCCCTGGTTAGACCACATCTGGAGCACTGGGAGCAGCTCCGGGCACCCCAGACCTCAGGAAAGATAGATTGGCCTTGGAGGAAAAGGTGAAGTATAGTTATGAGGATTTTGCCTCCGCTCCAAGGGTTACATTTCAAAGGAAGTTACACAAACTAGGATTGCATCGCCAGGAATTTAGGTTAAGCGGTACATTTTCTCTTAACTGATCAGTCGTTTGACGTCCTGTTTATACAGACAGGCTCGATTTCGATATATCTGCCATTTTCCTGCTCCGAGGTGGAATCAGGGCGTTAGTAACAGAGTAAAGCTC
Source organism: Cetorhinus maximus (assembly GCF_964194155.1). Taxonomy (NCBI): domain Eukaryota; kingdom Metazoa; phylum Chordata; class Chondrichthyes; order Lamniformes; family Cetorhinidae; genus Cetorhinus; species Cetorhinus maximus. The sequence goes on from NW_027597302.1 coordinate 25,756, forward strand.
CCTCTACACTGCCCCCATCAAACACTCATAGGTCAGGTACAGCACGGGGTTAGATACAGAGTAAAGCTCCCTCTACACTGTCCCCATCAAACACTCATAGGACAGGTACAGCACGGGGTTAGATACAGAGTAAATCTCCCTCTACACTGCCCCCATCAAACACTCATAGGACAGGTACAGCACGGGGTTAGATAACAGAGTAAAGCTCCCTCTACACTGCCCCCATCAAACACTCATAGGACAGGTACAGCACGGGGTTAGATACAGAGTAAATCTCCCTCTACACTGTCTGCATCAAACACTCCCAGGACAGGTACAGCACGGGGTTAGATACAGAGTAAAGCTCCCTCAACACTGTCCCCATCAAACACTCCCAGGACAGGTACAGCACGGGGTTAGATACAGAGTAAAGCTCCCTCAACACTGTCCCCATCAAACACTCCCAGGACAGGTACAGCACGGGGTTAGATACAGAGTAAAGCTCCCTCAACACTGTCCCCATCAAACCCAGCACAGGTACAGCACGGGGTTAGATACAGAGTAAAGCTCCCTCTACACTGTCCCCATCAAACACTCCTAGGACAGGTACAGCACAGGGTTAGATACAGAGTAAAGCTCCCTCTACACTGCCCCCATCAAATACTCCCAGGACAGGTACAGCACGGGGTTAGATACAGAGTAAATCTCCCTCAACACTGTCCCCATCAAACACTCCCAGGGCAGGTATGGCACCAAATCGTAACCGATATCCTCAAATCCCTGACAAACCGGCTCTGCACCCTGCCCCAAAACCCTCGCGTCTTTCCAGAAGCGCGCTGCGCAGAACTGTCCACAAGACTGCAAGTGAGGGCCAGCCGGCGATTTACAAAGTTTGAGCGTGGAACATGTGCTCTTCATTGTAATCCAGCTCAAAGCACCGCTCCAACCTGAGAAAGCCCCATGCACTCTCTCCAACCCTTCAGTTGTTTGACAAGTTCACATATGGGGGTGATCAGGGAAGACATCTTCTGCTGCTGAAGTCACATCATATTTACCTGCTGCTGCTGCTGGGCTGACTCCTCTCCCTGAAAAACGAGCAAAACATTGACTTTACCGACAGTCGCAATGGGCTCAAAGATTCTCACACAAAAGCAGAACACTTGACGTTCGTAGCACATAATTCACGGTACATAATAATCAGAGCAAAATACTGAAGGGCTTAAAATTTTAAATAAATACAGAAGGTGCTGCAACGAACTAGCAGGTCAGGCAGCATCCACAGAGAGAGAAAAACAGAGTCAACACTTCGACTCGAACGTGACTGCCCTTTGGAACTGAAGGGAGGTATTAAACGTGATGGGTTTTTTGCTGCATGATCGGGGGTGGGACAGGGATTAGGAATTAGGTCTGGCATCGGTTAGAGGACGGGAGAGATCAAATCCCAGAGGTGTTACGGAATAGAAGGCAAGGCGATGGTAAAGGGGCGCAGCAAAGACATGGAGCACTGGTCCGCAGCGTGTGCTAATGGCAGACTGACGAACGCAACGTGGGGGAAAACACGAGAGTGAGATACGGGCTGGCACTTAGCGGAAGCAAAATCAAAAAAGGGGAAGACCGGCTTTGGCGGCCAACACTTACCTGTCCCTGGCCCGATTCCTTTGCCTGTAAAACAAAACAAGACGCTATTACCGAGAGAGGCAACGGATAAAGAGGCGCGATTCGCATGCATATAGAGAAGTGTCTACATTCGCCCCCGCTCCCGAGCTCGCCTGGGACACCGAACCCCGTCCCCGAATTTCGGAACCACCAGCGAGGGTGCCACATAGCTTCAAGGGAGCCGCGCACCACCGAGCGGACACTTTCCACCTGTGCCTTCAGCGACGGGGAAGGTGGAGTGAAGCAGGGGTCGGGGGGGAGCCCAAGGTATCGGGTAGGGGGGGCAGTGGGGCCCAGCTGCCCGAAGCCCACCGAGCTGGCTGCCCTCCACTGGCAATGCTCCAGGGCGAGGTGAGGGGGCACGGACACCATGATGCCCACCCAGCCGGCCGCCCTCCGCTGGCGACGCTCCGGGGGCGAGCACGGACACCATGACGCCCACCCAGCCGGCCGCCCTCTGCTGGCGACGCTCCGGGGGCGAGCACGGACACCATGACGCCCACCCAGCCGGCCGCCCTCCGCTGGCGACGCTCCGGGGCTCAGGATCGCGGGGGGGGGGGGGGGGGAGGGCACCGCAAGGCTTGGGTCACCCTCCGCGAAAGACGTCGGTATCGATCGATCCCCGACACCCCCCCCCCCAACCCCGAAACACTTACCCTCGCCGGCCCGGTTAGAGTGGACGTTGCCCCATTTTCTGTTGGGTTTTTTTTTTTGGCCCCCCCCCCCCACCTCCTCCTCCCCTCCCCCCCAACCTCACCCCCACCCTCACCCTCACCCTCCCTCCCACTCACTCTCCTTCCCCCCTAGCCCCAAAATTTAAACTTTGTAACTAGGGTTTGGAGGGTTGATGAATATTTAATGTTTAGCAATTTGGTTTTTTTTTTTCCTCCCCCTCCCCCCCCCCCCAAAACCCCTTAAATTTGAACTAAAAGGTTGTGCTGGGCTTTGCTGGTTGTCCCTCAGGGCCGGCCAGCAGCAGCTGCTCTTGTTATTGTTATTGTTGTTGTCTCCCTGCCCTCCGCCGCCATCTTGCTTTTGGGGCCCCTTCTTCTTCTTCCTCCTCCTCCCCGCCCCCATTCCCCGAGCACAACCCGCCCGCCCCCTGACCCCGCCGCCCCCAGCTGCCAATAAAGTTGAGCGACGGCCGCCAACAACAACGGCGGCCGTGCGGGGCGCCCGCCCCGCAGCAAGATGGCCGCCTGACGTCACTTCCGCTCTGCCTCCCTCCGCTTGATTTTTTTTTTTAAAACTCCCGAAAAGGGGCGTCGGCGGCGCTTCCCAACCCCGCCGCCCGTCTCCCGACTGAAAATAATAATTTCTCCCGCCCTTCAACCCGGGGAATTCCCTCGGCTGGTTAGCTTCACCAACCGTCGCCAACCGCTTCAGGGCTTCCGGTCGCCATCTTGCCCCCCTCCCCCCCGCGGCGCCGCCAGCTCCTTACTCCACCGACCCACCTGCTCTTTGGTGTTTTTGGCCCCCATTTTCCCTCCGCCTTTCAAATGACCGTAACCGACGCGCATCGCGCTGCCCGGATTTAACGCTCGCTCGTTTGCCCGAGCTCCGACTTTAGGAACGGTGTGGAGCCCCCGGGTGGGTCGCCGGGGCATCTGCTACACGTCACTTCCGGCCCTCCGCCATCTTGGTTAAGGGCAACAACCGCCGCCATCTCAATCATCGAATCAACTTTATTGACACCAACAGGTCAGAGGTTGCTTTTCTCTCCAGAAAAAAAGACTCCCCACTCAAATTTTACCGTGTTATGTTGTTCTATATTCTGCTTTTAACCCAGGGCCTTACCAACGGCCCTGCAACCGTCACATTGATTCAGAAATAAAAAAGTCAGGCAAATAGACCACTTGCTAGCGGACGTCACTTCCTGTCTGCCTGGGAACCGCCATCTTTGATTGTACTTCCCTCTTCCCCTCCCCCTCCTCTCACTGGAAAAAAGTTAGTTCAAAAGATGTTCAACAGATTGACTTGGCTGCAATGCACATCCATCCCTCTGGATTTAACTGCTTCTGTCTGGGTCCCTCTATCTCCCTGCACCAACAGAATTGAGAAAAGGCCCTTCTGCTGCCTCATGTAGCAGGTTTCAAAGGGGCTGAACGGCCTCTTCCGGGACCAAATCAATGCAGATTGTTCCAACCGTGGCTCCCTCGCTGTCACAAACTAGAAGGGCCGAATGGCCTTCCTCCTGTTCCTAATGTTACAAACTAAGAGGGGCCGAATGGCCTTCCTCCTGTTCCTAATGTTACAAACTAAGAGGGGCTGAATGGTCATCTCCTGTTCCTAATGTTACAAATTAGAGGGGCTGAATGGTCATCTCCTGTTGCTAATGTTACAAACTAGAGGGGCCGAATGGCCTTCCTCCTGTTCCTAATGTTACAAACTAGAGGGGCCGAATGGCCTTCCTCCTGTTCCTAATGTTACAAACTAGAGGGGGCTGAATGGTCATCTCCTGTTCCTAATGTTACAAATTAGAGGGGCTGAATGGCCTCCTCCTGTTCCTAATGTTACAAACTAGAGGGGGCTGAGTGGCCTCCTCCTGTTCCTAATGTTACAAACTAGAGGGGCTGAATGGCCTCCTCCTGTTCCTGGGCAGGAGAAAAGGGTGTGAGAGAAGTGTGGAGACTGAAGCATGGGACCATCCAGAATACACATCCTACAATTAGGCAAAGTACATCAGTTATGAAGTTCCTGGTTCCCAAAACACAGAGAGGGGTCCATTGCTGACTTGGTGCTCGAGGGGAGGGGAGGGGAAGAGAACAGAACCTACTATTCAGCACTTACTTACTTCCTGCCTGGGCCCCTCACACCACCATCAAGCCTCAGCCTGCCAAACAAGACTCCAGTCCAACCTCAAGGAAATTAAGGAGAGAGCAGATTCATTCACCATTCGTGATTGGTCCACTGTCACATGACTTCCCTGAAAGGTCACTGCCAAGCAAACCAACCCCCCTCCGCCCCCCCACCCCCCAACAAAAAACATATTGCACCTGACCCCGGTGCAAAACAAGAGTTCATTGGCTGTCCATCGAGGCTACAGTGAGCAGTCTTTGATTTCTGGCAGCATCGCGTTGTTGCCTCCCAGCCAGGGCTGAAGGTGTTGACTCTCCCTCGGGTCCTGACTGTCCCTCTGTGCCCCACTCCCTCTGATACTGAGGGAGGGCAGTGGATTACATTTGAACTATTCACCCCTGCTCCCATCCTCTCTCCTTCCATCCCGTTCACAAACCCCCTCCGCACCTCTGCTGGACTCACTCCGCTCCCCCTCCCCTCTGCCACTGTACACCCCTCTTGTTGCCCACCCTCTCACCCCATTCCACCCTTGCCCCCATTCCTGCCTCTCACCCACCGTTCTTCCCTGGCACCCAAAGTTCCCACCTCCCCAGGGTTGGTCCCTTCACCCCAACCCTTCTCTTCTCCCCTCCCTAACCCACTCCCCAAATCCCCACCCCCTTTCACAGTGAAGGTAGTTGGGGGAGGGAGAGAGATGGTGCATGGGGGAAGGGGGTGGTATTTGAGAGCAGAGATCTCTTGGGTTGATAAATAAATGCAAACCTCAGTGTAGTGTGTGTTTTTATTTGTTCATGAAATCTGAGCATCCCTCATTGCCCCTTGAGATGGTGAGCTGCCTTCTTGAACCGCTGCAGTCCATGTGGTGCAGTGCTGTTAGGGAGGGAGTTCCAGGATTTTGACCCGACGACAGTGAAGGAACGGCCGATATATTTCCAAGTCAGGATGGTGAGTGGCTTGGAGGGGAACTTCCAGGTGGTGGTGTTCCCATCTGTCTGCTGCCCTTGTCCTTCTAGATGGTAGTGGTCGTGGGTTTGGAAGGTGCTGTCGAAGGAGCCTTGGTGAGTTGCTGCAGTGCATCTTGTAGATGGTACATACACTGCTGCTACTGTGCGTCGGTGGTGGAGGGAGTGAATGTTTGTGGATGTGGTGCCAATCAAGCGGGGCTGCTTTGTCCTGGATGGTGTCGAGCTTCTTGAGTGTTGTGGGAGCTGCACTCATCCAGGCAAGTGGGGAGTATTCCATCACACTCCTGACTTGTGCCTTGTCGATGGTGGACAGGCTTAGGGGAGTCAGGAGGTGAATTACTCACCACAGGATTCCCAGCCTCTGACCTGCTCTTGTAGCCACAGTATTTATATGGCTAGTCCAGTTCAGTTTCTGGTCAATGGTAACCCCCAGGATGTTGATAGTGGGGGATTCAGTGATGGTAATGTCATTGAACATCAGGGGGCGACTGTCAAGTTCTCTCTTTTTGGAGATGGTCATTGCCTGACCCTTGTGTGGTGTGAATATTACTTGCCACTTGTCAGCCCAAGCCTGGATATTGTCCAGGTCTTGCTACATTTGGACATGGACTACTTCAGTATCTGAGGAGTCGCGAATGGTGCTAAACATTGTGCAATCATCAGCGAACATCCCCACTTCTGACCTTATGATGGAAGGAAGGTCATTGATGAAGCAGCTGAAGATGGTTGGGCCGAGGACACTACCCTGAGGAACTCCTGCAGTGATGTCCTGGAGCTGAGGTGACTGACCTCCAACAACCACAACCATCTTCCTTTGTGCTGGGTATGACTCCAACCAGCGGAGAGTTTTCCCTGATTCCCATTGACTCCAGTTTTGCTAGGGCTCCTTGATACCACACTCGGTCAAATGCGGCCTTGATGTCAAGGGCAGTCACTCTCACCTCACCTCGGGAGTTCAGCTCTTTTGTCCATGTTTGAACCAAGGCTGTAATGAGGTCAGGAGCTGAGTGGCCCTGGCAGAACCCAAACTGGGCATCAGTGAGCAGGTTATTGCTAAGCAAGTGCCGCTTGATAGCACTGTTGATGACCCCTTCCATTACTTTACTGATGATGGAGAGTAGACTGATGGGGCGGTAATTGGCCAGGTTGAATTTGTCCTGCTTTTTGTGTACAGGACATACCTGGGCAATTTCCCACATAGCCGGGTAGATGCCAGTGTTGTAGCTGTACTGGAACAGCTTGGCTAGGGGCACAGCAAGTCCTGGAGCACAAGTCTTCAGTACTATTGCCGGAATATTGTCAGAGCCCATAGCCTTTACAGTATCCAGTGCCTTTAACTGTTTCTTGATATCACGTGGAGTGAATTGAATTGGCTGAAGACTGGCATCTGTGATGCTGGGGACCTCCAGAGGAGGCCGAGATGGATCATCCACTCAGCACTTCTGGCTGAAGATTGTAGCAAATGCTTCAGCCTTATCTTTTGCAACAGGTTGAATGTATTGTATTTATTCATTCACAAGATGTGGGCATCGCTGGCTAGGCTAGTATTTATTACCCATACCTAATTGCCCCTTTGAGAAGGTGGTGGTGAGCTGCCTTCTTGAACCGCTGCAGTCCCTGTGGTGTAGGTACACCCACAGTGCTGTTAGGGAGGGAGTTCCAGGATTTTGACCCCAGCGACAGTGAAGGAACGGCCGATATATTTCCAAGTCAGGGTGGTGAGTGACTTGGAGGGGAACTTCCAGGTGGTGGTGTTCCCATCCATATGCTGCCCTTGTCCTTCTAGATGGTAGTGGTTGTGGGTTTGGAAGGTGCTGTCTAAGGGGCCTTGGTGAATTCCTGCAATGCATCTTGTAGATGGTACACACACTGCTGCTACTGTGCGTCGGTGGTGGAGGGACTGAATGTTTGTGGATGTGGTGCCTATCAAGCGGGGCTGCTTTGTCCTGGACGGTGTCGAGCTTCTTGAGTGTTGTGGGGGCTGCACTTATCCAGTCAAGTGGGGAGTATTCCATCCCACTCCTGACTTGTGCCATGTAGATGGTGGACAGGCTTTGGGGAGTCAGGAGGTGAGTTACTCTCTGCTGGATTCCCAGCCTCTGACCTACTCTTGTAGCCACAGTATTTATATGGCTGGTCCAGTTCAGTTTCTGGTCAATGGTAACCCCCAGGATGTTGACAGTGGGGGATTCAGTGATGGTGATGCCATTGAACATCAAGCGGCGATGATTGGATTCTCTCTTGTTGGAGATGGCCATTGCCTGACACTTGTGTGGCGTGAATGTTACTTACCACTTGTCAGCCCAAACCTGAATGAGGTGAGTGTGAGAGAGTGTGTGTGTGTGTGTGTGTGTGAGAGAATGTGTGTTTGTGTGTGTGTGTGTGACTGAGTGTGTGAGAGAGAGTGTGTGTCTGAGAGTGTGTGAGAAAACGTGTGTGAGAGTGTGTGTTAGAGAGTGTGTGTTAGAGAGTGTGTGTCAGAGAGTGTGTGTCTGAGAGTGTGTGTTAGAGAGTGTGAGTGTGTGTGAGAGTGTGTGTGAGTGATTTAGAGTGTTAGTGTGTGTTAGAGAGTGTGTGTTAGAGAGTGTGAGTGTGTGTGTGTGTGTGTGATTTAGAGAGTGTTAGTGTGTGTTAGAGAGTGTGTGTTAGAGAGTGTGAGTGTGTGTGAGAGTGTGTGTGAGTGATTTAGAGAGTGTCAGTGTGTGTTAGAGAGTGTGTGTCTGAGAGTGTGTGTGAGAGTGTGTGTCTGAGAGTGTGTGTTAGAGAGTGTGTGTGTTAGAGAGTGTGTGAGAGTGTGTGTGTGTGTGTGAGAGTGCGTGTGAGAGTGTGTGTGACAGAGTGTGTGAGAGTGTGTGTGTGTGTGTGAGTGTGTGTGTGTGAGAGAGTGTGTGTGTGTGTGTGTGTGTTAGAGAGTGTGTGTGTGTGTGTGTGTGTGAGTGTGTTAGAGAGTGTGTGTGTGTGAGAGAGTGTTTGAGAGAGTGTGTGTGTGTGTGTGAGAGTGTGTGTGTGTGAGTGTTAGAGAGTGTGTGTGTGTGTGTGTGTGTGAGTGTGTGTGAGAGTGTGTGTGAGTGTGTGAGTGTGTTTGAGAGTGTGTGAGAGTGTGTGTGTGTGTGAGTGTGTGTGTGTGAGAGTGTGTGAGTGTGTTAGAGAGTGTGTGTGAGAGTGTGTTAGAGAGTGTGTGTGAGAGTGTGTGTGTGTGAGAGTGTGTTTGAGAGTGTGTTTGAGAGTGTGTGTGTGAGAGTGTGTGTGTGTGTGAGTGTGTGTGTGTTTGAGAGTGTGTGAGAGAGTGTGTTAGAGAGTGTGTGTGAGAGTGTGTTAGAGAGTGTGTGTGTGTGTGAGAGTGTGTTTGAGAGTGTGTGAGAGAGTGTGTGAGTGTGTGTTTGAGAGTGTGTGAGTGTGAGTGTGTGTGTGAGTGTGTGTTAGAGAGTGTGTGTGAGAATGTGTTAGTGTGTTAGAGAGTGTGTGTTAGAGAGTGTTAGAGAGAGTGTGTGTGTGTGTGTGAGAGTGTGTGTGAGTGTGTTAGAGAGTGTGTGTGAGAGTGTGTTAGAGAGTGTGTGTGAGAGTGTGTGTGAGAGTGTGTGTGAGTGTGTGTGGGAGTGTGTTAGAGAATGTGTTACAGAGTGTGTGTGTGTTAGAGAGTGTGTGTGAGAGAGTGTGTGAGAGTGTGTATGAGAGTGTGTGTGTGTGTTAGAGAGTGTGTGAGAGTGTGTGTGAGAGTGTGAGAGAGTGTGTGTGAGTGTGAGAGAGTGTGTTAGAGAGTGTGTTAGAGAGTGTGTGTGAGAGTGTGTGTGTGTGTGTGTGAGAGAGTGTGTGTGTGAGAGTGTGTTAGAGAGTGTGTGTGTGTGT
>NW_027597302.1:40000-75000 GCF_964194155.1 Cetorhinus maximus
ACTCCCAGGACAGCACGGGATTAGATACAGAGTAAATCTCCCTCTACACTGTCCCCCTCAAACACTCCCAGGACTGGTACAGCACAGGGTTAAATACAGAGTAAAGCTCCCTCTATTCTGTCCCCATCAAACACTCCCAGGACAGGTACAGCACGGGGTTAGATACAGAGTAAAGCTCCCTCTATTCTGTCCCCATCAAACACTCCCAGGACAGGTACAGCACGGGGTTAGATACAGAGTAAAGCTCCCTCTACACTGTCCCCATCAAACACTCCCAGGACAGGTACAGCACGGCGTTAGATACAGAGTAAATCTCCCTCTATACCGTCCCCATCAAACACTCCCAGGAGAGGAACAGCACGGAGTTAGATACAGAGTAAAGCTCCCTCTTCACTGTCCCCAACAAACACTCCCAGGGCAGGTACAGCACGGGGCTAGATACAGAGTAAAGCTCCCTCGATATTGTCCCTATCAAACACTCCCAGGACAGGTACAGCACAGGGTTAGATACAGAGTAATGCTCCCTCTATACTGTCCCCATCAAACACTCCCAGGACAGGTACAGCACGGGGTTAGATACAGAGTAAAGCTCCCTCGATACTGTTGGAGATTTGAAATTTGTACTTACCACATCTGCCAGCTCTTTTGGTGGTTCCCCAAGATCTTGGAGCTAAGAAGAAAGGAGTGAGACAGAGAGAGGTTGGCAGGTGGAGGGAGGCAGACAGGCAGAGAGAGAAACAGTGGGGCCACAGCAAGATTTTGAGAGACAGAGGGAGAGAGAGACAGAGGGAGGAGTGAGACAGAGGGAGGAGTGAGACAGAGGGAGGAGTGAGACAGAAAGAGAGACAGAGGGAGGAGTGAGACAGAGGGAGGAGTGAGACAGAGGGAGGAGTGAGACAGAGGGAGGAGTGAGACAGAGGGAGGAGTGAGACAGAGGGAGGAGTGAGACAGAGGGAGGAGTGAGACAGAGGGAGGAGTGAGACAGAGGGAGGAGTGAGACAGAAAGAGAGACAGAGGGAGGAGTGAGACAGAGGGAGGAGTGAGACAGAAAGAGAGACAGACAGGAAGAGAGACAGAAAGAGAGACAGACAGGAAGAGAGACAGACAGGAAGAGAGACAGACAGAGAGACAAACAGAAAGAGAGACAGAAAGAGAGACAGACAGGAAGAGAGACAGACAGAGAGACAAACAGAAAGAGACAGAGAGACAGACAGAAAGAGACAGACAGACAGATAATGAGAGAGGGAGACAGAGAGAAGACAGAGAGAGAGAGGGAGAGAGAGAGAGAGAGAGGGAGACAGACAGAGAGAGAGAGAGGGAGACAGACAGAGAGAGAGAGAGGGAGACAGACAGAGAGTGAGAGAGGGAGACAGACAGAGAGAGAGAGAGGGAGACAGACAGAGAGAGAGAGAGGGAGACAGACAGAGAGTGAGAGAGGGAGACAGAGAGAGAGAGGGAGACAGACAGAGAGAGAGAGAGGGAGACAGACAGAGAGTGAGAGAGAGGGAGACAGAGAGAGAGAGGGAGACAGACAGAGAGAGAGGGAGACAGACAGAGAGAGAGAGAGAGAGAGAGAGGGAGGGAGAGGGAGACAGACAGAGAGAGAGAGAGAGAGGGAGGGAGAGGGAGACAGAGAGAGAGAGAGGGAGACAGAGAGTTGAGGGGGTGGGGAGGGGGAGAGAGGGAGCGAGAGAGAGAGATATGTTAAGGACCATTATAGGCAAAGTACACAACTCCTGTCCAGTGAAATGATCTGGAAACAGTTTCATCGCGAGCGAGCGCAATTGCAATGAGAATCTGGGAATTAGCCAGAGGGCAATAAAACATGGAAAATAAGCGATGCCCGAACCTTTTCACAGAGACATCTCGGCAAAGCAAGACAGCCCACTCCAATCCACAAAGCCTGATCTCCTCACTTAAAGTGCCATCAGCAAAAGATTCAGCAGACTGAAGGGACGGTGTACAGTATCTCGAGTACGAGAGCAGGGAAGTTATGTTGAACCCGTATAAGACACTCATTCGGCCTCAGCTGGAGTGTTGTGTCCAGTTCTGGGCTCCGCACTTTAGGAAGGATGTGGAGGCATTGGAGAGGGTGCAGAAAAGATTCAGGAGAATGGTTCCAGGGATGAGGAACTTCAGTGACGTGGACAGACTGGAGAAGTTGGGACTGTTCTCCAGGGAGAAGAGGAGGCTGAGAGGAGATCTGATAGGGATATACAAAATCGCGAGGGGTCTGGACAGAGTCGAGAGGGAGAAACCGTTCCCCTTGGTGGAAGGATCGAGATCGAGAGGGACACAGATTTAAGGTGACTGGTCAAAGGAGCGACGGAGACACGAGGAGAAACCTTTTCACTCGGCGAGTGGTTCGGGTCTGGGACGCGCTGCCCGAGAGGGTGGTGGAGGGAGGTTCCATCCAGGAGTTCCAGAGGGAATTGGGTTATTGTGCGAAGGTGGGACTGACGGAGACGCCTTTTGCAGAGAGTCGGCAGGGACTCGATGGGCCGAGTGGCCTCTTTCTGTGCTGTAAGTTTCAGTAACCAGAGCTGATCTTTCTCTGTAACTCCGAAAACAGTTCCAGGTACAGTCAGATCAATCCTGGACGGACACAACGCCCCTGGTTCAATCACACCCAGCCTTGTCATTTCCCTCCCTCCCAATCACGGTCCCCCCACCAACCCTACCCAACCCCCGATATTTGACTGCAGGAGGCTTCGCAGTTCGGTCAAGGCCTCTCCTCCTCCTCCTCCCGCCCCCCACTCACCTGCTGCATGAGGTCCAGGATGGTCTCAAAGCGGACTTGCTGCCGATCCTCGGGCTCGCCGTCTCTCTCTGCCTCGAATTCCTGGCAGATCTGCCCCATGATGAGCTGCTGCCTCTCGTACCTCCGCACCTGCTCACCGGGCAGCGAGTGGCGGTGGGCTGCCAGCCAGTCAGGGTACTGGCACAGGGAAGGTTGGGGGGGGATAATGGGGAGGGGCAGAGGGGGGGGGCCAGGGGGGAAGAGAAGGGGGAAGGGGGGAGGGGGAAAAGGGGGAGGGGGAAGGGGCAGAGAACGAAGGGGGAGATGGGGGGGGGGGAAGGGGGGAGATGGGGGGAAGGGAGAGATGGGGTGGGGGGGAGGGGGGGAGAGGGGGGAAGGGGGAGATGGGGTGGGGGGGAGGGGGGGAGAGGGGGGAAGGGAGAGATGGGGTGGGGGGGAGAGGGGGAGAGGGAGAGGGGGGGAGAGGGAGGGGGACGGGGGGAGAGGGAGGGGGACGGGGGGAGAGGGAGGGGGACGGGGGGAGAGGGAGGGGGACGGGGGGAGAGGGAGAGGGGGGGAGAGGGAGGGGGACGGGGGGAGAGGGAGGGGGACGGGGGGAGAGGGAGGGGGACGGGGGGAGAGGGAGGGGGACGGGGGGAGAGGGAGGGGGACGGGGGGAGAGGGAGGGGGACGGGGGGAGAGGGAGGGGGACGGGGGGAGAGGGAGGGGGACGGGGGGAGAGGGTGAGGGGGAAGGAGGGTGAGGGGGGAGGGAGGGTGAGGGGAAGGGGAGGGGGGGAGAAAGGGGGGAGGGGGAGAAAGGGGGGAGGGGAGAGGAGGGGGGGAGGGGGAGGGGAGGAGGGGAGGGGAGGAGAGGGGGAGGGGGGAAGATGGAGGAGGGAGGTGGAGAGGGGGAGAGTGAGGGGAAAGTGGAGGAGTTATTAGATTCAACCAGCACTTAATAATTCGCCATCTCCCTGCTCTAATGGAAAATTATCGACACAATGATCTGTGTGTGTGTGTGTGGGTCAGTGAGAGATTGAGAAAGCGTGAATGTCTGTGAGAGTATGTGTGAGTGTCGTGAGAGTGAGAGTATGAGTGTCTGTGTGAGGGTGAGAGTACGTGTGAGTGTGTGTGAGAGAGAGTGAGAGTATGAGTGTCTGTGTGAGGGTGAGTGTCTGTGTGAGTGAGTGTCTGTCAGAGTGCCTGTCTCTGTGTGAGTGTGTGTGTGAGTGTGAGCGTCGTGAGTGTGTGAGTGTGAGTCTCTGTGTGTGTTGAGTGTGTGTGTGTGTGTGTGTCATTGTGAGCGTGAGTGTCTGTGTGAGAATGAGAGTGAGTGTGTGTGAGAATGAGAATGAGTATGTGTGTTTGAGCGTGAGTGTCTGTGTGAGAGTGAGAGTGAGTGTGAGTGAGTGTGAGAGTGAGTGTGAGAGTGAGTGTGTGAGTGAGTGTGAGGGTGAGTGTGAGAGTGAGTGTGTGTGAGAATGAGAGTGAGTATGTGTGTTTGAGAGTGAGAGTGAGTGTGAGAGTGAGAGTGAGTGTGAGTGTGAGAGTGAGAGTGAGTATGTGTGTTTGAGAGTGAGAGTGAGTGTGAGAGTGAGAGTGAGTGTGAGAGTGAGAGTGAGAGTGAGTGTGAGTGTGAGTGTGAGAGTGAGAGTGAGAGTGAGTGTGAGAGTGAGAGTGAGAGTGAGAGTGAGAGTGTGTGAGAATGAGAGTGAGTATGTGTGTTTGAGAGTGAGAGTGAGAGTGAGTGTGAGTGTGAGAGTGAGAGTGAGGGTGAGGGTGAGGGTGAGGGTGAGTGTCTGTGTTAGTGCGTGTCTGTCAGAGTGCCTGTGTCTGTGTTAGTGCGTGCCGACCGAGTCCGAGTGAGGGAGACCGTACAGGCGAGTGGGCCAGGTCCGGGAGCAGAGTTTGTGTGTTTGTCTGTCCCTGGGCGTGACTGTCCCCCCCCGCTGCGGTGAATCTCCCTCCCCCAGTTACCCACCTTGTCAGTGATCTCCTTCAGCGATGGGTACAGGATGTCCTTCGACAGCAGGTTCTGCATGATGTTCTGCATGATGGGGAGGAAACTTCCCTCAGTCTCTGCAGCCCCCTCGCTGAGTCCCAGATCCACTCCCAGGCTCCCCATCGCCTGATTCAACTCCTCCTCTGTAGTGTCAGCACTCTGTCCCAGAGAGAGGGAGAGGGAGAGAGAGAGGCGTCAGATCACAGCACTGCACATAGTCACACTTCCGGTCCAGCATGGGGAGGGGTAGGCGGAGTGGGGAGAGCGGGAGCGGAGGGGAATCGGAGGGGCGGAGGGGGTGGGGAGCGAGGGGAGGAGGGGGTGGGGAGCGAGGGGAGAGGGGGTGGGGAGCGAGGGGAGAGGGGGTGGGGAGCGAGGGGAGAGGGGGTGGGGAGCGAGGGGAGAGGGGGTGGGGAGCGAGGGGAGAGGGGGTGGGGAGCGAGGGGAGAGGGGGTGGGGAGCGAGGGGAGAGGGGGTGGGGAGCGAGGGGAGAGGGGGTGGGGAGCGAGGGGAGAGGGGGTGGGGAGCGAGGGGAGAGGGGGTGGGGAGCGAGGGGAGAGGGGGTGGGGAGCGAGGGGAGAGGGGGTGGGGAGCGAGGGGAGAGGGGGTGGGGAGCGAGGGGAGAGGGGGTGGGGAGCGAGGGGAGAGGGGGTGGGGAGCGAGGGGAGAGGGGGTGGGGAGCGAGGGGAGAGGGGGTGGGGAGCGAGGGGAGAGGGGGTGGGGAGCGAGGGGAGAGGGGGTGGGGAGCGAGGGGAGAGGGGGTGGGGAGCGAGGGGAGAGGGGGTGGGGAGCGAGGGGAGAGGGGGTGGGGAGCGAGGGGAGAGGGGGTGGGGAGCGAGGGGAGAGGGGGTGGGGAGCGAGGGGAGAGGGGGTGGGGAGCGAGGGGAGAGGGGGTGGGGAGCGAGGGGAGGAGGGGGTGGGGAGCGAGGGGAGGAGGGGGTGGGGAGCGAGGGGAGGAGGGGGTGGGGAGCGAGGGGAGGCGGTGGTGGGGAGCGAGGGGAGGAGGGGGAGGGGAGGAGGGGGTGGGGAGCGAGGGGAGGAGGGGGTGGGGAGCGAGGGGAGGTGGTGGTGGGGAGCGAGGGGAGGAGGTGGTGGGGAGCGAGGGGAGGAGGTGGGGAGCGAGGGGAGGAGGTGGGGAGCGAGGGGAGGAGGAGGTGGGGAGCGAGGGGAGGAGGTGGGGAGCGAGGGGAGGAGGTGGGGAGCGAGGGGAGGAGCTGGGGGGGAGCGAGGGGAGGAGGTGGTGGGGAGCGAGGGGAGGAGGTGGTGGGGAGCGAGGGGAGGAGGTGGGGAGCGAGGGGAGGAGGTGGGGAGCGAGGGGAGGAGGTGGGGAGCGAGGGGAGGAGGTGGGGAGCGAGGGGAGGAGGTGGGGAGCGAGGGGAGGAGGTGGGGAGCGAGGGGAGGAGGTGGTGGGGAGCGAGGGGAGGAGGTGGTGGGGAGCGAGGGGAGGTGGTGGGGAGCGAGGGGAGGAGGGGGTGGGGAGCGAGGGGAGGTGGTGGTGGGGAGCGAGGGGAGGAGGTGGGGAGCGAGGGGAGGAGGTGGTGGGGAGGAGGTGGGGAGCGAGGGGAGGAGGAGGTGGGGAGCGAGGGGAGGAGGTGGGGAGCGAGGGGAGGAGGTGGGGAGCGAGGGGAGGAGGTGGGGAGCGAGGGGAGGAGGTGGTGGGGAGCGAGGGGAGGAGCTGGGGGGGAGCGAGGGGAGGAGGTGGGGAGCGAGGGGAGGAGCTGGGGAGCGAGGGGAGGAGGTGGGGAGCGAGGGGAGGAGGTGGGGAGCGAGGGGAGGAGGTGGGGAGCGAGGGGAGGAGGTGGGGAGCGAGGGGAGGAGGTGGTGGGGAGCGAGGGGAGGAGGTGGGGAGCGAGGGGAGGAGGTGGGGAGCGAGGGGAGGAGGTGGGGAGCGAGGGGAGGTGGTGGGGAGCGAGGGGAGGAGCTGGGGGGGAGCGAGGGGAGGAGCTGGGGGGGAGCGAGGGGAGGAGCTGGGGGGGAGCGAGGGGAGGAGGTGGGGAGCGAGGGGAGGTGGTGGTGGGGAGCGAGGGGAGGAGGTGGTGGGGAGCGAGGGGAGGAGGTGGTGGGGAGCGAGGGGAGGAGGTGGGGAGCGAGGGGAGGAGGTGGGGAGCGAGGGGAGGAGGTGGTGGGGAGCGAGGGGAGGAGGTGGGGAGCGAGGGGAGGAGGTGGGGAGCGAGGGGAGGAGGTGGTGGGGAGCGAGGGGAGGAGGAGGTGGGGAGCGAGGGGAGGAGGTGGGGAGCGAGGGGAGGAGCTGGGGGGGAGTGAGGGGAGGAGGTGGTGGGGAGCGAGGGGAGGAGCTGGGGAGCGAGGGGAGGTGGTGGGGAGCGAGGGGAGGAGGAGGTGGGGAGCGAGGGGAGGAGCTGGGGAGCGAGGGGAGGAGGTGGGGAGTGAGGGGAGGAGGAGGTGGGGAGCGAGGGGAGGAGGAGGTGGGGAGCGAGGGGAGGAGCTGGGGAGCGAGGGGAGGAGGTGGGGAGCGAGGGGAGGAGGTGGGGAGCGAGGGGAGGAGGTGGGGAGCGAGGGGAGGAGGTGGGGAGCGAGGGGAGGAGGTGGGGAGCGAGGGGAGGAGGAGGTGGGGAGTGAGGGGAGGAGGAGGTGGGGAGCGAGGGGAGGAGCTGGGGAGCGAGGGGAGGAGGTGGGGAGCGAGGGGAGGAGGTGGGGAGCGAGGGGAGGAGGTGGGGAGCGAGGGGAGGAGGTGGGGAGCGAGGGGAGGAGCTGGGGAGCGAGGGGAGGAGCTGGGGGGGAGAGGGGAGATACGGGGATGGAGAGAGAGTAACAGCGGAGGATGAGGTTGGAGAGAGCGATGGAGGGGACGTGTTATCAGAGCGAATATCACTGACCCCACCTTACCTGAAGGTCACTTGCGTTCTTGGCCAATCCCGACAGAGTCTGCTGCAGACAGGTAGAAAACTCCTGCTTCGAGGCCGGGTCACTTCCTGCCAGGGAGAGCATAGGTCAGCGTGGGGGTCAGTGAATGACCTTTCAGCACCACCCCCCCCAGCCCAATGCAGGTAGGAGGGGGGCGGTCAGAGGTCAGGTCTTTCCGCCTGCTCCAACCACACCCCCCACCCTCCAGGACCACGGCCACCCCCTGCCACTGGTACTCACCGACCTTTCCGGCGATCTCAGACAGCTTGTGGAACTGCTCAACCAGATGTGGCTCCTGTTCTGCCAACTCCTGCATGGCTTTGTCAAACTCCTTTGTCGCTTCGGCGGCTAGCTCACTGTCAAACAGCTCGTGAAAGAATCGATCCTGCGCTGCGAAGAGGGGCTCCTGAGAGGAAGGTGAGGAGGCACTGTGAAAATCTGCACAGCGCGGGGTTAGATACAGAGTAAAGCTCCCTCTACACTGTCCCCATCAAACACTCCCAGGGCAGGTACAGCACGGGGTTAGATACAGAGTAAAGCTCCCTCTACACTGTCCCCATCAAACACTCCCAGGACAGGTACAGCACGGGGTTAGATACAGAGTAAAGCTCCCTCTACACTGTTCCCATCAAACACTCCCAGGACAGGAACAGCACGGGGTTAGATACAGAGTAAAGCTCCCTCTACACTGTTCCCATCAAACACTCCCAGGACAGGTACAGCACGGGGTTAGATACAGAGTAAAGCTCCCTCTACACTGTTCCCATCAAACACTCCCAGGACAGGTACAGCACGGGGTTAGATACAGAGTAAAGCTCCCTCTACACTGTCCCCATCAAACACTCCCAGGACAGGTACAACACGGGGTTAGATACAGAGTAAAGCTCCCTCTACACCGTCCCCATCAAACACTCCCAGGACAGGTACAGCACGGGGTTAGATACAGAGTAAATCTCCCTCTACACCGTCCCCATCAAACACGCCCAGGACAGGTACAGCACGGGGTTAGATACAGAGTAAATCTCCCTCTACACTGTTCCCATCAAACACTCCCAGGACAGGCACAGCATTTGGCTCAATGGGACACTCACTGTGGAAGATTTTTGGGGGGTTTTCTCTGACTCCGCTGTCGCTGGGGGCTCTGGTTTTGTTTTCTCAAAGTCATCGAGGGCACCTTGAGGAACAGAGAGGGAGAGTTATCGAACAGCAGATACTGGTCTCTCTCGCATTCCCCCTCCCACAGTGTCTCCGTTCACCCTCCCACTCCGTCACCCATCCCAACCTCCTGTTCTTCTCTGTTCCCCATTCCCATCCTTCCTAAACATCTCCCTCCATCACCGCTCACTGCTTCCCCCGATCCCCTGTCCGTCACTCCCGATTCCCGCTCTCCATCCCCCCGATCCCCTCTCTACACCCCCCGATCCCCACTCTCCATCCCCCCGATCCCCTCTCTAGACCCCCCGATCCCCTCTCTCCATCCCCCCGATCCCCTCTCTACACCCCCGATCCCCTCTCTCCATCCCCCCGATCCCCTCTCTCCATCCCCCCGATCCCCTCTCTCTCCCCCCCGATCCCCTCTCTCCGTACCCCCCGATCCCCTCTCTACACCCCCCGATCCCCACTCTCCCCCCCCGATCCCCTCTCTACACCCCCCGATCCCCTCTCTCCATCCCCCCGATCCCCTCTCTACACCCCCGATCCCCTCTCTCCATCCCCCCGATCCCCTCTCTCCCCCACCGATCCCCTCTCTCCCCCACCGATCCCCTCTCTCCCCTCCCGATCCCCTCTCTCCCCCACCCCGATCCCCTCTCTCCAACCCCCCGATCCCCTCTCTCCAACCCCCCGATCCCCTCTCTCCCCCCCCGATCCCCTCTCTCCATACCCCCCGATCCCCTCTCTCCACCCCCCCCGATCCCCTCTCTCCATCCCCCCCAATCCCCTCTCTCCTACCCCCCGATCCCCTCTCTCCATACCCCCCGATCCCCTCTCTCCATCCCCCCCGATCCCCTCTCTCCATCCCCCCCGATCCCCTCTCTCCATCCCCCCGATCCCCTCTCTCCAACCCCCCGATCCCCTCTCTCCAACCCCCCGATCCCCTCTCTCCAACCCCCCGATCCCCTCTCTCCATCCCCCCCGATCCCCTCTCTCCATCCCCCCCGATCCCCACTCTCCCCACCCGATCCCCTCTCTCCAACCACCCCCCCGATCCCCTCTCTCCATACCCCCCGATCCCCTCTCTCCCCCCCCGATTCCCTCTCTCCATCCCCCCCCGATCCCCTCTCTCCATCCCCCCCCGATCCCCTCTCTCCATCCCCCCCGGATCCCCTCTCTCCATCCCCTCTCTCCCCCCCCGATCCCCTCTCTCCATCCCCCCCCGATCCCCTCTCTCCCCCCCCGATCCCCTCTCTCCCCCCCCGATCCCCTCTCTCCCCCCCGATCCCCTCTCTCCGTACCCCCCGATCCCCTCTCTCCATCCCCCCGATCCCCTCTCTCCAACCCCGATCCCCTCTCTCCAACCCCCCCGATCCCCTCTCTCCATACCCCCCGATCCCCTCTCTCCATACCCCCCGATCCCCTCTCTCCCCCACCCCGATCCCCTCTCTCCCCCACCCCGATCCCCTCTCTCCCCCCCGATCCCCTCTCTCCCCCCCGATCCCCTCTCTCCCCCACTGATCCCCTCTCTCCCCCACTGATCCCCTCTCTCCCCCACCGATCCCCTCTCTCCCCCACTGATCCCCTCTCTCCCCCAGCGATCCCCTCTCTCCATACCCCCCAATCCCCTCTCTACCCCCACAATCCCCTTCCCCCCGCCCCCTCACGACAAATCCCCTCCCCCCGCCCCCTCACGACAAATCCCCTCCCCCCGCCCCCTCACGACAAATCCCCTCCCCCCGCCCCCTCACGACAAATCCCCTCCCCCCGCCCCCTCACGACAAATCCCCTCCCCCGCCCCCTCACGACCAATCCCCTCCCCCGCCCCTTCGTGACCTCCCCCCTCGCCACAACCCGCTTCCCCATTGACCAATCCTCACTGGCCAATCCCCATTGACCAATCCCTCGTTGACCAACCCTCACTGGCCAATCCCCATTTACCAACCCCCATTAACCAATCCTCCATTGACCAACGCCTATTTGACCAATCCCCATTGACAAACCCCTATTTGACCAATCCCCATTAACCAATCTCTATTTGACCAATCCCCATTGACGAATCGCTATTTGACCAATCCGCCATTGACCAAACCCTATTTGACCAATCCCCATTGACCAAACCCTATTTGACCAATCCCCATTGACCAATTCTCCATTAACCAACCGCCCTATTTGACCAATCCGCATTGACCGGCCCCTATTTGACCAATCCCTATTGACCAATCCTCCATTGACCAACCCCTATTTGACCAATCCGCCATTGACCAACCCCTATTTGACCAATCCCCATTGACCAATCCTCCATTGACCAACACCTATTTGACCAATCCGCATTGACCAGCCCCTATTTGACCAATCCCTATTGACCAATCCTCCATTGACCAACTCCTATTTGACCAATCCCCATTAACCAATCCACCATTGACCAACCCCTATTTGACCAATCCTCCATTGACCAATCCTCTGTGACCAATCATCCATTTGACCAATCACCATTGACCAATCCACATTGACCAATCCCTATTGACCAATCCTCCATTGACCAACCCCTAGTTGGCCAATCCCTATTGACCAATCCCTATTTGAACAATCCCCATTGACCAATCCCTATTTGACCAATTCCCAAACCAACCCCTATTTGACCAATCCCTGTTGACCAATCCCTGTTGACCAATCCCCCATTGACCAATCCCCATTGACCAATCCTCTATTGACCAATCCCTATTTGACCAATCCCCAAACCAACCCCTATTTGACCAATCCCCATTGACCAATCCCCAAACCAACCCCTATTTGACCAATCCCCACTGACCAGCCCCTATTTGACCAATTCCCATTGAACAATCCTCCATTTGATTGATCCCTATTGACCAACCCCTATTTGAACAATCCCCATTTGACCAATCCCCAAACCAACCCCTATTTGACCAATCCCTGTTGACCAATCCCCCATTGACCAATCCTCCATTTGACCAATCCCCATTGACCAATCCTCTATTGACCAATCCCTATTTGACCAATCCCCAAACCAACCCCTATTTGACCAATCCCCATTGACCAATCCCTATTTGACCAATCCCCATACCAACCCCTATTTGACCAACCCCTATTTGACCAATCCCCATTCACCAATCCCCCATTACCAATTCCCCCATTGACCAACCCCTATTTGACCAATCCCCATTCACCAATTCCCCATTGACCAATCCCCATCGACCAACCCTTATTTGACCAATCCTCAATTGACCAACCCCTATTCGACCAATCCCCCATTGACCAATCCCCATTGACCAACCCCTATTGACCAATCCCTATTGACCAATCCTCCATTGACCAATCCCCATTGACCAGCCCCTATTTGACCAATCCCTATTGACCAATCCCCATTGACCAACCCCTATTTGACCAACCCACATTGACCAACCCCTATTTGACCAATCCCCATTGACCAATCCTCCATTAACCAATCCTCCATTAACCAATCCCTAGTTGACCAATCTCTCTCCCCCTTGACCTCTGCCCTTTGACCCTCTGCCCGGGATATTTGGGGTTTCCCTGGGCTGTAATGGAGGGGCCGGCTCGCCTCCTGCTCTTACTATCCAGCAGCTCCCTCAGCTCCTCGTCCTCCTCCCCCCCTCCTCCTCCTTCTCCGCCTCCTCCACCCGCCGCCGCCGCCGCCATCTTCCCCTCCTTCTCCGTGACGTCACCGCGTCTGCCAGGCCCCTCCACTCCTCCTCATTGTGACCTCACCGCGCCTACCCACTTCCGGTCCGGCAGCGGCCTACATTTCCGCTCCGCTCCTCGCTGCGCTCGCTGGCCGCCGCCATCTTGAGTGGGGATCAAAGGTCAACAGCTCACTTCCGGCTCCCTCTTAAAGGCACCACAACCACCAGCCCAGGGAAAAGAAAATCGGCTCAAATTGCACTAACTCGTTATTTATTTAAATATCCTTACCTGTGGGTAGTAATTATAGTTTTTATTAAACATTAGGACTTAAGAATAAACCTGTGTTGTAAGATCACATGACCTGTGTAAACCAATGAGTAAGCAGTGCAGGAAA
This sequence comes from Cetorhinus maximus, assembly GCF_964194155.1. Classification (NCBI taxonomy): domain Eukaryota; kingdom Metazoa; phylum Chordata; class Chondrichthyes; order Lamniformes; family Cetorhinidae; genus Cetorhinus; species Cetorhinus maximus. Next base: position 52,819 of record NW_027597302.1, read on the forward strand.
GAGTTCTTCTTTAGTTATAGAGTTTGATGCACACATGTAACTGCTGTTGCCTTGTAAATAAAGTTCAATGTTTCCACCAATAAAAGTTGCCTGGAAAATCAACTGTATAACAAACTGGCGATGAGGATAAATCAGATCCAGTGCAGTCCCTCGCCCGGCGATTGTGAGTCTCTAAGATAGTTAAAAAGAAATGAAAAATATACCCACCTGAGATGCCACAGTTTGGCAGAATCGACCCCTTTGAGCCAGCCACAGACGACTGGTCTCAATATATAGAACGTCTACTTTCAAGCCAACTAAATCACGGGGGTAGGGGGGGGGAAGAAAAGAGGAGAGCGATTCTCCTGAGTATTTGTGGGAGCAAAAGCTGGAGTTTAATTCGCAGCTTGACAGCCCCCAGTGCCCCCAGATTTGAAGACCTTCAGCGAACTAGTCGACCTCATTAAACAACATTTTTCAGCCCAAGCCCTCAGTCACAATGCAGAGGTTCAGGTTCAATTCACGGAATAGAGCCCCGGGGGGGGGGTGGGGGGGGGGAGACCATTGCGACCCACGTGGTGAAATTAAAACAACTCACGGGACACTGTGATTTCGGTGAACACCCTGAATGATATGCTCAGGGATCGTTTGGTCTGTGGCGTGCAAGAGGATGCTATTCAGCGAAGGTTGCTGGCTGAAGTAGACCTTGACTTTAAGAAAGCATTAGAAATAGCGATGGAAAGCGCTGTTAGGGATTCACAAGTGGTTCAATGTGCACAAAAGGGTGCTGCTTTCCTAGTTGAGGGCGGGAACCGTCCGCCGAAAGAGGTGCGGAAATCTGGGACTCCGCTGCGAAGCGGGAACAGCCCCCGCTAACCGAAAATTGGGAGGAAACAGCTTAGCAGCAAATTCGAAGGCTAGTTTTTATCGATATGGGAACAATCATACTCCTAATGTTTGGCAGTTTAAAGAAATAGGGTGTTATTTTTGTCACAGAAGTGGGCACATACTGAAACATTGCAAATAGAGATTAAAACAGGCTCTCAGGCGACAAACTAAGTCCAATGAAGTACATGGGTGTGGAAGAGCGAGAAACAACCAATTCTGACATTTATTCCTTATTCAACATGAAAGTTGGGAAGACGGAGCCAATCACTGTCACGTTGCAAGTGAATGGTAAACCCTTAAAAATGGAAGTCGGCATTGGTGTTTCTACCACTGTAGTAGGGGAACACACTTCCAGATACTTAAATAAAGGTGCTCAACAATTAAATTTGGAACAAACCTCTGCCAAGTTGAAAATGTACACAAGCGAAGAAATCCGGGTAAAAGGGACCACCCCACCCCCCACTAGGGCCATCTGCCACTAGCTTGTCCTGCTCTCTACCCTTAATGTCCTCTTTAGCACATTCCTTAGATAATATCACACCGTCAACGCCCCTTTGTCCTTTTGTCTATGACATCTTTGGCAATCTCTTCTTTGCCTCCACCTATCACTGGCCCTCTATCCAGCTCTACCTGTCCCACCCCCTCCCCCCCTCAACCAGCTTATATTTCACCACATTTCTCTATTTCTTCAGTTCTGATGAAGAGTCATACGGACTCGAAACGTTAACTGTGTTCCTCTCCGCAGATGCTGTCAGACCTGCTGAGTTTTTCCGGCTATTTTTGATTTTGTCACCAGAGTACCTGTTTATTATAGACACCAAACAGCACCGCTACCCGTGATGGTATTAGAGGGTAGAGGACCAAGCCTTCTAGGCCGAAATTGGTTGAGGGAAATTAACCTTGATTGGCCAGTGAGATTTCAAAAGGAAGCTGGGAGGGTTCCTGAGTTGGAAAAGGAACAAGGCAAGGTGCTTCAGAAAGAGCCTGGAGAGTCCAAGGACTTCAAAAAGGATGAAGAAGGAGTGTGTAGCCATTCAGCAACCTGAAGAAATGAAGACTGTCTTAAACAACCACATGGAAGAGCAGCAGAAGAAACCCTAGGAGGCTCTGCCGAATGACAAGAGTTCGAGGTGAAGTGAGCGAGCTTTGCAAAGGAAGGGAAAACCTGTTGAAGGATCTTCACATGCGAAGAGGATCCCTCAGGTCAAAGTTCGCGCCTCTGGAAAATCACGAAGAGAAACGGGAAGAGTTTGATGGCGCCCTGAAGAAGCCATTGGCAGAGGAGGCGCAGAAATGCTCCAGGTTCCAAGGGGGAAGCCAACAGACACAAGAAGGAGACGGAGGAGCTGAAGCATCAGCCGAATGAAGCTAAAGAGGCTTTGGAAGCAAAAGCCGCAGAACTTTCCAAGATGCGAGTAGATAACGAAGTCACGGGGAGCTCAACTCCCGAGCGAAGACAAGCTGAGATTCCAGCCGAGGGAAATCTGGCCGACCGCGCAGTCAAAAAGAAGGCCGGGACTAAACCCTGTGGTAGAAAGAAGGTGACAAAGACCAAGAAGGTTCCGAAAAGACAATAAAAGGCGGGAATGAAAAAGTTAACAGGTCAATTATTGGAAACTAAACTTGCTCGTTTCCTATTTCACGACAGAACAACCCCCTCCCCCCCACACACCACGACAGGAGCTGCAGAGTGACTGATGAGGCACCATCTTCGAACAAGACTTAAGTCCCGATACTTCCCAGTTCGGAGGGGGAGGTGGAGAAAAGTCAAGGGAACCAAAAAGCGACTCATGATTTGCATAGCCATGAGCAACAATTTCCCCTACGTTGGAGAGACCAAACGCAGACTGGGTGACCCACTTTGCGGAACACCTTCGGTCTGTCCGCAAGCATGACCCAGACCTTCCTGTCGCTTGCCATTTCAACACTCCACCCTGCTCTCATGCCCACATGTCCGTCCTTGGCCTGCTGCAATGTTCCAGTGAAGCTCAACGCAAACCGGAGGAACAGCACCTCATCTTCCGACTAGGCACTTTACAGCCTTCCGGACTGAATATTGAGTTCAACAATTTTAGATCATGAACTCTCTCCTCCATCCCCACCCCCTTTCCGATCCCCCTTTTTCCAATCATTCATAATTTTTTTACAAATATATTTTTCTTTTTCCACCTATTTTTAAATTTATTTCAATCTATTGTTTCATCTCCACCATTTAGCCCATTTCGATCCCTTTCCCCCCCACCCCACCCCCAATAGGGCCATCTGCCACTAGCTTGCTACCCTTAATGTCACCATTGGCACATTCCTTAGATAATATCACCACCGTCAACACCCCTTTGTCCTTTTGTCTATGACATCTTTGGCAATCTCTTCTTGGCCTCCACCTATCACTGGCCCTCCATCCAGCTCTACCTGTCCCACCCCCTGCCTCAACCAGCTTATATTTCACCTCATTTCTGTATGTCTTAGTTCTGACGAAGAGTCATACGGACTCGAAATGTCAACTGTACCCCTCTCCGCAGATGCTGTCGGACCTGCTGAGTTTTCCCAGCTAGTTTTGTTTTCGTTGAGCAACAATTTACTGTTGGAGAAGCAGCATATGTAAGGAATTTCGGTGGAGGACCGAAGTGGTTACCTGGTAAAGTAAGTTCTCTGACCGGACCATTGTCGTACCACGTGGAAGCGGAGAGCCGGGTCACCTGTAAGCATCTGGATCATTTCAGATAAAGGGAGACACCCCAACAAAATGATGTTCCACCTGTGACCATTGCTGAACCTAGTACAGACATGCCCCATGGTCTCTGTCGGAGTGGGAGACGCTGAACTGCCTGTGCCTAATGAGGTACCTGATGTCAATGCGATCCCAGAGAAGGTGGTTCCTGAAAAAGAATCGGAAGTTGTGGAGTGACGATGTTCCACACGGAGCAGGAAACCACCAGAAAGACTGAACCTGTAATTTCACGACCTGTGTAAACATGGTAATGTCATGAGATAAATACAACATGTACAGGAAAGTTAAAGGGGGAGGAATGTAGGAATTATAGTTTTGATAAATGTAGGACTGTAGCTTTAAGAATAATCCTGCGTGGTAAGATCACATGATCTGTGTAAACCAATGCGTAAGCAGTGCAGGGGACCGCCAGGAAAGAGTTCTTCTTTAGTTATAGAGTTAGATGCACACATGTAACTGCTGTTGCCTTGTAAATAAAGTTCAATGTTTCCGCCAAAAAAAGTTGACTGGAAAATCAACTGTATAACAAACCGGCGATGAGGATAAATCAGATCCAGTGCAGTCCCTCGCCCAGCGATTGTGAGTATCTAAGATAGTTAAAAAGAAATGAAAATATACCCGTCTGAGATGCCACAGTTTGGCAGAATCGATCCCTTTGAGCCAGCCACAGACGACTGGTAAATGTAGGACTGTAGTTTTAAGAATAATCTTGCACGGTAAGATCACATGATCTGTGTAAACCAATGAGTAAGCAGCGTGGGGCACCTTGAGGAGAGAGTTCTTTTTTAGTTATAGAGTTGGATGTACACGTGTAACTGCTGCTGTTAATAAAGTTCAATGTTTCCACCAGCAAAAGTTGCTTGGAAAATCAACTCTATATAATACTGTGCATTTAGTTATTGCCTCACTAAACAGTCTGGTAGGACAGAACTTGAATATTGTCGAAAATTGAGACGTATGGACGAAGATTTCCATCTTTAGGACAAACACAAGAATGCCAAATTTCCGAGGCTCGCACCCGTTTATACTGCAGGGGAGAAGGGTGCTGATTGGTTGGCAAGGCCACATAGGGCTGCCAACCCAGGGTGACCAACCATCCCTCGCTTGGTGGGGCTGTCCCGCAATTGAGCTCACTGCCCCGTGTTGTTATGCACCCGAGACACTTTTTCTCTTCCAAAAACTGGGACGTTTAAATTTCGGTGCCTGCTCTGTTCACGATTGTGCCCTCCCGCAGCTCTGGCATCTCCCCCCTTGCCCCGCTCTCGTAGTTCTGCCACCCACCCCTTCCCCTGCTCTCGCAAGTGCCGTCCCAACCCCATCCCACAGCTCTGGCAGCCCAGCCTCCCCCTCCGCACACCCCTCCCCCCCTCCCACCCAACCGCCCCCAGAGCTAATGGACCCCCCCTAACCGAAATGCCCCCTAATGTTCTCCGAGATAGTTGCTCGCCCTCTGCCAGCTGTCCCAGAATGGCCAGCGGTGACCCGGAATGGGCATCAATCCCTCCCCCCACCCCCACAACCCCGGTAGCCAGATGAAGCAATCCGGGGAGATCTTAAAAACAATATTTTGAGGGAATAAGCCACGTACTTTCTGAGGCACTGCCCAGCATCAGTAGTAGCGACAACCAAGGGGAAAGGGATGACAACCCCCTCCACCGGGGGGCTTTGCCCACGCGGTGACATCGCTTTCCAGGGCTGCGCCACCCAATCAAAATTCAAACCTTAAACCGAAAAAAAAAAACCGGGGCTCCGATTGGCCGGGACTTTTCTTCTCTTCATTCTGTCACGGGGACGTGGCCATCGCTGGCAAGGACAGCACTTGCTGCCCATCCCTAAACGCCCTTGAACGGAGTGGCCCCTTGCTGGACCATTGCAGAGGGGCAGTTAAGAGTCAACCACAATCGCTGTGGGTCTGGAGTCACATGTAGGGCCAGACCGGGTAAGGACGGCAGATTTCCTTCCCTAAAGGGGGTTGGTGCTAAGAATTGCACTGAAAACCAATTTAAGATGGTCACTTGGGCTTGCAGTGCGGCTCATTTGCACCTGCTAGAAGCCACAAATGTTCACACGCACAGGGCCCCGAACTTTGCAGTCAGAAGGAACACATCCACACTTTGACCCCTTTTTTTCAACTAAACGAAAGCTTCGGGGACAGCCATTCCCCGGTTCATTCCTCGGGGCAACGGCCTCGACCAATCGGAGTCGACCTGCCCGGTTTGAATTTGAACAAAGCTGGGCAATTAACTGTTCCACGTTGCATTCTCCGTGGCAACGCCTCCACCAATCAGAGTCCACTTGCCAAGCAATCTGCACTCTCTTCCCATGCAGTATAAATCGTTGTTCCACCCGTTACAGTTGGTAATTTCCTGCGAGCTACCCTGGCGAGTACAAGATGAGAAGTTTGATAGCGTGTCACTTTTTTCAGCAATACTGTTTGCCTTACAGGCCACAACCTTTTTGTTTTTGTAATTCTGATAACGAGAAGATGATGGGCAAGTGTGAGGTCATGCACTTTGGTAGGAAGAATAGAGGCATAGACTATTTTCTAAATGGGGAGAGAATTCAGAAATCTGGAGTGCAAAAGGGTCTTGGGAGTCCTAGTCCAGGATTCTCTTAAGGTTAACTTGCAGGTTGAGTCGGTAGTTAGGAAGGCAAATGCAATGTTGGCACTTATTTCAAGAGGACTAGAATATAAAAGCAGGGATGTGCTGCTAAGGCTTTATAAAGCTCTGGTCAGACCACATTTAGAATATTGTGAGCAATTTTGGGCCCCATATCTCAGGAAGGATGTGCTGGCCCTGGAGAGGGTCCAGAGGAGGTTCACGAGAACGATCCCAGGAATGAAAGGTTTAACATATGAGGAACGTTTGAGGACTCTGGGTCTATACTCGATGGTGTTTAGAAGGATGAGGGGGGATCTGATTGAAACTTACAGAATACTGAAAGGCCTGGATAGAGTAGACGTGGGGAAGATGTTTCCATTAGTAGGAGAGACTAGGACCCGAGGGCACAGCCTCAGAGTAAAGGGAAGACCTTTTAGAACAGAGATGAGGAGAAACTTCTTTAGCCAGAGAGTGGTGAATCTATGGAATTCATTGCCACAGAAGGCTGTGGAGGCCAGGTCATTGAGTGTATTTAAGACCGCGATAGATAGGTTCTTGATTGGTAAGGGGATCAAAGGTTACCGGGAGAAGGCGGGAGAATGGGGTTGAGAAACTTATCAGCCATGATTGAATGGCGGAGCAGACTCGATGGGCCGAATGGCCTAATTTCTGCTCCTATGTCTTATGGTCTTATGTACCAATCTCAGCAGTAAGAGCCCCAGTAACACTTTCAGGTTTTTTAAAAATTGAAAGTTTTATTAACAAAAAGAAAACTTAAGCACACAAGATTACAGTGACACGAGGTTAGCCTTCCAAAACATTCCCGCAAAAACTCTCTACTTGATCAAACCCATAAGTAAATACCTTCCAGGCAATCATCCCTTAGAGACGTCTATGACGAAATGCAGCAATATTACACAAGGCTTCAATGGTGTAGCTTCAGTGGTGGAGTTGACTTCAGAATAAAACTGCTTGCTGCAGCCCAAGGCTTTTCTCGCTTGACTGGATGGGTGATTCAAACTGCATCCTCCTCCAGTCATCTCAACAGCTCAAACAACTCCAGCTCTCCCCAGCCATCTCTAGCTCTCTCTCCAGCTCAACAGGCTACACACAGTAACTCTAAGAGACCCTTTTCCACCCCCTGCTTTCATCTCAGTCCCATTGTTCTCACACTCCTTTGAAATTCGCCTTTCCAAACCTAAGTATTTTCATGTTTTCATCTCGTCTTTACTTTTGGGTCAGTAAAAATATCTTATTTACCTATGGGCTCCTGCAAGATGTAAACATGTTTCTTGGTACCTCTGACTTCCCTCTGATATTCAAACGAACTCTCAACTTACCTAAAAATTCAAATGTTAGATCTAACCTATTTACTGGTACCTGGGACCGAACACCTCTATCCTTTTCATGTTTTCAAATCCCCAGGCAACCTGACTATCAAACTCTTGCCCAGTTTAATTAAATCACACACACACACTCACAGACACACACAAATACATACAGGCACACTCGCTCACACATCCACTTACACACACACACAGATACACTCAGAGCACAGACATTCACAGACACACACAAATACATACAGGCACACTCGCTCACACATCCACTTACACACACACACACAGATACCCACAGAGCACACACACTCACAGACACACACAAATACATACAGGCACACTCGCTCACACATCCACTTACACACACACACAGATACACACAGAGCACGCACACTCACAGACACACACAAATATACAGGCACCCTCGCTCACACATCTACTTACACACACACTCAGACAGACACACACTTCGGCAGACACACACACACACACAGACATCCAGCCTTCCTTACAAAATAACACAATATTCCCCAAAATATTAAAAAAATAACATCCATTCTCACAACACTCAAAGTTGTTAAATTGAATGTATGAGAAGTTGATGACTATCAGCAGAGATATGACCATGAACCTGTGACTTTTGGCTTTCCCTGTGTCCCATTCACTGAATTAAGGGGTTCTGATAATTTTTTGCCTGAAATCCTGCACAGATTTGGTCCCGAGGCTGCTGATTTTGAAACTCAAACACTACATTAAGATCTGTGCATCATGTATAATAGTTAGCTTAAAGAAGATTTAATTTGCTTAAAGTTCATGACTGACTTATTTCTTTCTTCTTTGACAGGATGTGGGCGTCACTGGTTGGATCAGCATTTATTGCCCATACCTAATTGCCCCTTGAGAAGGTGGAGGTGAGCTGCCTTCTTGAACCGCTGCAGTCCCTGTGGTGTAGGTACACCCACAGTGCTGTTAGGGAGTTCCAGGATTTGGACCCAGCGACAGTGAAGGAACGGCCGATATATTTCCAAGTCAGGGTGGTGAGTGACTTGGAGGGGAACTTCCAGGTGGTGGTGTTCCCATCTATCTGCTGCCCTTGTCCTTCTAGATGGTAGTGGTCATGGGTTTGGAAGGTGCTGTCGAAGGAGCCTTGGTGAATTCCTGCAGTGCATCATGTAGATGGTACACACACTGCTGCTACTGTGCGTCGGTGGTGGAGGGAGTGAATGTTTGTGGATGGGGTGCCAATCAAGCGGGGCTGCTTTGTCCTGGACGGTGTCGAGCTTCTTGAGTGTTGTGGGAGCTGCACTCATCCAGGCAAGTGGAGAGTATTCCATCACACTCCTGACTTGTGCCTTGTAGATGGTGGACAGGCTTTGGGGGGGTCAGGAGGTGAGTTACTCATCGCATGATCCCCAGCCTCTGACCTGCTCTTGTAGCCACAGTATTTATATGGCTGGTCCAGTTCAGTTTCTGGTCAATGGTAACCCCCAGGGTGTTGATAGTGGGGGGATTCAGTGATGGTAATGCCATTGAACATCAAGGGGTGATGGTTAGATACTCTCTTGTTGGAGATGGTCATTGCCTGGCATTTGTGTGGTGCGAATGTTACTTACCACTGGTCAGCCCAAGACTGGATATTGTCCAGGTCTTTCTGTATTTGGACATGTTCTGCTTCTGTATGAGAAGTTGTGAACTGTACTAAATGGTATTAAATAGGTTTAATGGTCATGGATAAATTATTTAATATCCTGATTTATTTATGTCTCATACTTATTAATGGCACTTTCTATTCCTCTGACCTGAAGTACTGCAAAAAAACTTGGACAATATAAGATAAAGAGTACAACTCTAAAGAGGGTGCAGGAGCAGAGGGACTTGGGTATATGTGCGCACAAGTCATTGAAGGTGGCAGGATAGGTTGAGAGCAGTTAACAAAACAGACAGCATCTAGGGCCTGATAAATAGGGGCATAGAGTACAAGAGCAAGGAGGTTATGTTGAACTTGGAAAAGTCACCAGTTCAGCCTCAGCTGGAGTGTCCAGTTCTGGGCTCCGCACTTTATGAAGGATGTGAAGACATTGGAGTGCAGAAAAAGTTCAGGAGAATGGTTCCAGGGATGAGGAATTTCAGTGGCGTGGACAGACTGGAGAAGTTGGGACTGTTCTCCAGGGAGAAGAGGAGGCTGAGAGGAGATCTGATAGAGATATTCAAAATCGTGAGGGGTCTGGACAGAGTCGAGAGGGAGAAACTGTTCCCCTTGGTGGAAGGATCGAGGTCGAGAGCGACAGATATTTAAGATGATTGGTAAAAGACACGGAGACGTGAGGAGAAACTCAGCCAAGGCTCCTCCGACAGCACCTTCTAAACCCACCACCATCTAGAAGGACAAGGGCAGCAGATAGATGGGAACACCACCACCTGGAAGTTCCCCTCCAAGTCACTCACCATCCTGACTTGGAAATATATCGGCCGTTCCTTCACTGTCGCTGGGTCAAAATCCTGGAACTCCCTCCCTAACAGCACTGTGGGTGTACCTAAACCACAGGGACTGCAGCGGTTCAAGAAGGCACCACCACCTTCTCAAGGGGCAATTAGAGATGGGCAATAAACGCTGGCCCAGCCAGCGACACCCACATTCACGGGATCGTGAATGAATAAACTAAAAACAAGTGGTTTTGATCTGGATTGCACACTCAGAGTGCTGTAGGCAGGTTCAAGCAAGGCAATTGGGTCATTGGACATAAACAGTGGAAAGATTTGCAGGGTTAGGGTAAACCAGGGAAGAATACCCAACACTAGCCAATATCATATTTGTAAATTATTTAATACAATCTTGATTGTTGTACTTATTTTGAGGTTACAGAGAGGGAGGGTTGTGAGGGCTGGAGGAGGTTACAGAGACAGGGAGTGTTGTAGGGGCTGGAGGAGGTTACAGAGATAGGGAGGGTTGTAGGGACTGGAGGAGGTTACAGAGATAGGGAGTGTTGAAGGGGCTGGGGAGGTTAGAGATAGGGAGGGTTGTAGGGGTTGGAGGGTGTTACAGAGCTAGGGAGGGTTGTAGGGGCTGGAGAAGGCTAGAGATAGGGGGGGTCATCGGGGCTAGGGAGGGTTGTAGGGGCTGGAGGAGGTTACAGAGATAGGGAGGGTTGTAGGGGCTGGAGGAGGTTAAGAGAAAGGGAGGGTTGTAGGGGCTGGAGGAGGTTAAGAGATAGGGAGGGTTGTAGGGGCTGGATGAAGTTACGAGATAGGGAAGATTGTAAGAGCTGGAGGAGGTTAAGAGATAGGGAGGGTTGTAGGGGCTGGAGGTGGTTACAGAGATAGGAAGGGTTGTAAGGGCTGGAGGAGGTTACAGAGATAGGGAGGGTTGTAGGGGGCTGGAGGAGGTTACAGAGATAGGGAGGGGTGTAGGGGCTGGAGGAGGTTACAGAGATAGGGAGGGGTGTAGGGGCTGGAGGAGGTTACAGAGATAGGGAGGGGTGTAGGGATTGGAGGAGGTTACAGAGATAGGGAGGGTTGTAGGGGCTGGAGTTGGTTATAGAGATAGTGAGGGTTGTAGGGGCTGGAGGAGGTTAAGAGATAGGGAGGGTTGTAGGGGCTGGAGGTGGTTACAGAGGGAGGTTAGTAGAGGCTGACAAATTATCAGAATTATTTGAGGAGGCAACAAGCAGGATAGACAAAGGGGAATCAGTAGATGTAATATATTCATGTTTTCAAAAGGCGTTCGATAAGGTACCACACATCAGGCTAATTAATCAGGTGAGCCCATGGTGTTGGGGGTAGTATATTAGCATAGAGGATTGGCTAACTAATAGGAGACAGAGTTGGGATAAGGGGGGCATTTTCAGGATGGCAACCTGTAACTAGTGGAGGGCCACAGGGATCAGTGCTGGGGCCACAATTATTTACAATATCTATTAGTGACTTGGATGAGGGAAGTGAATGTACTATCGCCAAGTTTGCGGATGACACAAAAATAGGTGGGAAGGCAAGTGGAGAGGATGACACAAAGAGTCTGCAGAGGGATATAGACAGGTTAAGTGAGTGGGCAAAAACGTGGCAGATACAATATAATGTGGGAAAGTGTGAGGTTATGCACTTTGGCAGGAAGAATAGAGGAGCTGAATATTATTTAAATGGAGAAAGACTGCAGAAAGCTGCAGCACAGAGGGATTTGGGGGTCCTCGTGCATGAATCCCAAAAAGCTAGCATACAAAATCAGCAGGTAATAGGGGAGGTAAATGGAATGTTGGTCTTTATTTCAAAGGGAATGGAGAATAAAAATAGGGAAGTCTTGCTAAAACTATACAAGGCACTAGCTAGATGACACCCGGAATACTGTGAACAGTTCTGGTCCCCTTATCTAAGGAAAGATATACTGGCATTGGAGGCAGTCCAGAGAAGGTTCACTAGGTTGATCCCGGGGATGGAGGGATTTTCTCATGAGGAGAGGTTGAGTCGGTTGGGCCTGTACTCATTGGAGTTTAGAAGAATGAGAGGCGACCTTATTGAAATGTATAATATTCTTAGGGGGCTTGACAGGGTAGATGCTGAGAGGTTGTTTCCCCTTGTGGGAGAGTCTAGGACCAGAGGGCATAATCTCAGAGTAAGGGGGCGCCTATTTAAAACAGAGATGAGGAGGAATCTCTTCTCAGAGGGTGGTTAATCTGGGGAATTCTTTAGCGCAGAGGGCTGTAGAGGCTGGGTCATTGAGTATATTCAAGGCTGAGATACACAGATTTTTAATCAGTCAGGGAGTCAAGGGTTATGGGGAAAAGGCAAGAAAGTGGAGTTGAGGATTATCAGGTTGGCCATGATCTCATTGAATAGAGGAGCAGACTCGAGGGGCCGAATGGCCTACTTCTGCTCCAACGTCTTATGGCCTTGTGGAGGAGGTTACAGAGATAGGGAGAGTTGCAGGGGCTGGAGGAGGTTACAGAGATAGGAAGGGTTGTAGGGGCTGGAGGAGGTTACAAAGATAGGGAGGGTTGCAGGGGCTGGAGGAGGTTACAGAGATAGGGAGGGTTGTAGGGGCTGGAGGAGGTTACAGAGATAGGGAGGGTTGTAGGGGCTGGAGGAGGTTACAGAGATAGGGAGGGGTGTAGGGGCTGGAGGAGGTTACAGAGATAGGGAGGGTTGTAGGGTCTGGAGGAGGTTACAGAGATAGGGAGGGGTGTAGGGGCTGGAGGAGGTTACAGAGATAGGGAGGGGTGTAGGGGCTGGAGGAGGTTACAGAGATAGGGAGGGGTGTAGGGGCTGGAGGAGGTTACAGAGATAGGGAGGGTTGTAGGGGCTGGAGGAGGTTACAGAGATAGGGAGGGTTGTAGGGGCTGGAGGAGGTTACAGAGATAGGGAGGGGTGTAGGGGCTGGAGGAGGTTACAGAGATAGGGAGGGGTGTAGGGGCTGTAGGAGGTTACAGAGATAGGGAGGGTTGTAGGGGCTGGAGGAGGTTACAGAGATAGGGAGGGTTGGAGAGACTGGAGGAGGTTACAGAGATAGGGAGGGTTGTAGGGGCTGGAGGAGGTTACAGAGATAGGGAGGGTTGGAGGGGCTGGAGGAGGAGTGAACCTCGCTGCTGTAAATCACAGAGCCAGGGGGAGGCTTCCCAGTCCAATCATCCTTCCTTTGACGCACATTTAACATTGTCGGAGATTAAATAACTTCCGCACGGTCACCCTCATGGAGGCCGGACAGAGCGTTTAGAACCCTCACCTGGTGAGTGGGCCTCAGGACCCTGAGAGTCATGAAAAACAATTGAGCAACAAAGATGCAGAGACAGGAGATTGAGCTTTAATTCCATTATTCAGTGGCTACAGGGATTGAACATGATTCTTCAGTGATTGGCAAAGTCACTCCTCTCCCGCCCACCTCCCACTCTCCCCGCAAAGTCCCGAGTTCCAGGCGCGCCCTGCGCATAAATACAGAAACAAGAAGGGGGCTTGTCCTCCCGCTCCACACACACATCTCCCTCCTCTCCGTTCCTCTCCTCTCCGCTCCGCTCCCCCCTCTCCTCTCCCTCCGCTCCGCTCCTCTCCGCTCCACTCCTCTCCGCTCCACTCCTCTCCGCTCCTCTCCGCTCCTCTCCGCTCCTCTCCGCTCCACTCCTCTCCGCTCCACTCCTCTCCTCTCCTCTCCGCTCCTCTCCTCTCCTCTCCTCTCCGCTCCTCTCCGCTCCTCTCCTCTCCTCTCCGCTCCACTCCTCTCCGCTCCACTCCTCTCCGCTCCACTCCTCTCCTCTCCGCTCCACTCCTCTCCGCTCCTCTCCTCTCCTCTCCGCTCCTCTCCTCTCCTCTCCTCTCCTCTCCGCTCCTCTCCACTCCTCTCCTCTCCGCTCCTCTCCGCTCCTCTCCTCTCCGCTTCTCTCCTCTCCGCTCCGCTCCTCTCCGCTCCTCTCCTCTCCTCTCCGCTCCTCTCCTCTCCGCTTTCCCAGCTCCAAGCCCACCCAGTCTCACCCACAGACTGAAGAAAGGAAGCCAGTCGAGCGGCTGTGCCTGAAGCCTCAAGGGGGAGGGTGCTGACCTGTTAGGCAGGCTGCTCGGGGTAGGAATACCCAGTGCCCCCACCCCTTCCCCTTCCCCAATCTGCTGTCAGCAGCACAGGGTTTAAACCAGACCCAGCCCCACACACACACACACAGCAACCCTTCACTGACATCTCAAACCCACCAACACAACACACCCCCCTGCACACCAACACATCCCCCCCCGCCACACCAACACACACACCCCACCTCTCACACACACCCCCCACCGACACACCCCCACCTCTCACACACACCCCCCACCTCTCACACACACCCCCCTGCACACCAACACACACACCCCCACCTCTCACACACACCCCCCACCTCTCACACACACCCCCCTGCACACCAACACACACACCCCCACCTCTCACACACACCCCCACCTCTCACACACACCCCCCACCTCTCACACACACCCCCCACCTCTCACACACACCCCCCACCTCTCACACACACCCCCCACCTCTCACACACACCCCCCACCTCTCACACACACCCCCCACCTCTCACACACACCCCCCACCTCTCACACACACCCCCCACCTCTCACACACACCCCCCACCTCTCACACACACCCCCCACCTCTCACACACACACCCCCACCTCTCACACACACCCCCCACCTCTCACACACACCCCCACCTCTCACACACACCCCCACCTCTCACACACACCCCCACCTCTCACACACACCCCCACCTCTCACACACACCCCCCCAACCTCTCACACACACCCCCACCTCTCACACACCCCCCACCTCTCACACACACCCCCACCTCTCACACACACCCCCCACCTCTCACACACACCCCCACCTCTCACACACACCCCCCACCTCTCACACACACCCCCTACCCTCTCACACACACCCCTACCCTCTCACACACACCCCCACCTCTCACACACACCCCCACCTCTCACACACACCCCACCTCTCACACACACCCCCCACCTCTCACACACACCCCCACCTCTCACACACACCCCCACCTCTCACACACACCCCCACCTCTCACACACACCCCCTACCCGCTCACACACACCCCCCTACCCTCTCACACACACCCCCTACCCTCTCACACACACCCCCACCTCTCACACACACCCCCACCTCTCACACACACCCCCCACCTCTCACACACACCCCCCACCTCTCACACACACCCCCCACCTCTCACACACACCCCCCACCTCTCACACACACCCCCCACCTCTCACACACACCCCCCACCTCTCACACACACCCCCCCACCTCTCACACACACCCCCCACCTCTCACACACACCCCCCACCTCTCACACACACCCCCCACCTCTCACACACACCCCACCTCTCACACACCCCCACCTCTCACACACACCCCCACCTCTCACACACACCCCCCACCTCTCACACACACCCCCACCTCTCACACACACACCCCCCACCTCTCACACACACCCCCCACCTCTCACACACACCCCCCACCTCTCACACACACCCCCCACCTCTCACACACACCCCCACCTCTCACACACACCCTCCACCTCTCACACACACCCCCCACCTCTCACACACACCCCCCACCTCTCACACACACCCCCCACCTCTCACACACACCCCCACCTCTCACACACACCCCCCACCTCTCACACACACCCCCCACCTCTCACACACACCCCACCTCTCACACACACCCCCCACCTCTCACACACACCCCCACCTCTCACACACACCCCCCACCTCTCACACACACCCCCCACCTCTCACACACACCCCCACCTCTCACACACACCCCCACCTCTCACACACACCCCCACCTCTCACACACACCCCCCACCTCTCACACACACCCCCCCAACCTCTCACACACACCCCCACCTCTCACACACCCCCCACCTCTCACACACACCCCCCACCTCTCACACACACCCCCCACCTCTCACACACACCCCCACCTCTCACACACACCCCCCACCTCTCACACACACCCCCTACCCTCTCACACACACCCCCTACCCTCTCACACACCCCCCACCTCTCACACACACCCCCACCTCTCACACACACCCCCCACCTCTCACACACACCCCCCACCTCTCACACACACCCCCCACCTCTCACACACACCCCCACCTCTCACACACACCCCCCACCTCTCACACACACCCCCCACCTCTCACACACACCCCCCACCTCTCACACACACCCCCCACCTCTCACACACACCCCCCACCTCTCACACACACCCCCCACCTCTCACACACACCCCCACCTCTCACACACCCCCACCTCTCACACACACCCCACCTCTCACACACACCCCCCACCTCTCACACACACCCCCACCTCTCACACACACACCCCCCACCTCTCACACACACCCCCACCTCTCACACACACCCCCCACCTCTCACACACACCCCCCACCTCTCACACACACCCCCACCTCTCACACACACCCTCCACCTCTCACACACACCCCCCACCTCTCACACACACCCCCCACCTCTCACACACACCCCCCACCTCTCACACACACCCCCACCTCTCACACACACCCCCCACCTCTCACACACACCCCCCACCTCTCACACACACCCCCCACCTCTCACACACACCCCCCACCTCTCACACACACCCCCCACCTCTCACACACACCCCCCACCTCTCACACACACCCCCCACCTCTCACACACACCCCACCTCTGACACACCCCCACCTCTGACACACCCCCACCTCTGACACACCCCCACCTCTGACACACCCCCACCTCTGACACACCCCCACCTCTGACACACCCCCACCTCTGACACACCCATCGACACACCCCCACCTCTGACACACCCATCGACACACCCCCACCTCTCACACACCCATCGACACACCCCCACCTCTCACACACCCATCGACACACCCCCACCTCTCACACACACCCCCCCACCATCGACACACCCCCACCTCTCACACCCCCATCGACACACCCCCACCTCTCACACCCCCAACGACACACGCCCACCTCTCACACCCCCCACCTCTGACACACCCATCGACACACGCCCACCTCCGACACACGCCCACCTCTGACACACCCATCGACACACGCCCACCTCCGACACACCCATCGACACGCCCACCTCTGACACACCCATCGACACACGCCCACCTCTCACACACCCAACGACACACCCCCACCTCTCACACACCCATCGACACACCCCCATCGACACACACCCACCTCTCACACACATCCCCCCCCATCGACACACCCCCACCTCTCACACACCCATCGACACACCCCCACCTCTCAGACCCCCATCGACACACACCCACCTCTGACACACCCCCACCTCTCACACCACCTCTGACACACCCATCGACACACCCCCACCTCTCACACCCCCATCGACACACCCCCACCTCTCACACCCCCATCGACACACCCCCACCTCTCACACCCCCATCGACACACCCCCACCTCTCACACCCCCATCGACACACCCCCACCTCTCACACCCCCATCGACACACCCCCACCTCTCACACCCCCATCGACAAACCCCCACCTCTCACACCCCCATCGACACACCCCCACCTCTCACACCCCCATCGACACACCCCCACCTCTCACACCCCCATCGACACACCCCCACCTCTCTCACACCCCCCCCCATCGACACACCCCCGCCTCTCACACACCCCCCCACACCAACACACACCCGCCTCTCACACGCCCCCGCCCCCAACACACACCCCCGCCACCAACACATACCCCTCACCACACACCAACATACTTCCTCACACACACCTCCTCCAACATACTCCCCCTCCCCTCTTTCTCACTCCCTCTTCCTCTCTCCCACTCCTGCCTCACTACCCCCTGCTCTCTCACACACGCCCCATCTGTCTGTCCTCCCCTTGCTCACACAACACCTCTCACTCCCGCCTCCTCTCTCTCTCTCCCTCCCCCCTCACTCTCACAGCCTCCCTTTCTCTCTCACTCACACCCTCTTCCCTCACACCCCTCCCCCCACGCTGTGTGAACGTGTCCTTGACGTCAGTAGCTGGCGGTGCTGTGTTCCCGTGGGCTGGTGAACAGGACATTGGCCTTGGCGTTGACAAAGTAGATGAGGATGAGTGACGCCAAGAGGACCCCGATCCCAGTCAGCAGCGTGATGATCTGGGGGGAGAGAGGGAGAGAAAATAAGAGAGACCATCACGTATGGAGTCGAACGCAAGGCAAACCCTAATTTGATTGAAGCCTCGACAACAGGCCCCACTGTGGGGTCTAACCTGATTGAAGCCTTGACAACAGGCCTCACTCTGGGGGTCTAACCTGATTGAAGCCTTGACAACAGGCCTCACTCTGGGGGTCTAACCTGATTGAAGCCTTGACAACAGGCCCCACTGTGGGGTCTAACCTGATTGAAGCCTCGACAACAGGCCTCACTCTGGGGTCTAACCTGATTGAAGCCTTGACAACAGGCCCCACTGTGGGGTCTAACCTGACTGAAGCCTTGACAACAGGCCTCACTCTGGGGGTCTAACCTGATTGAAGCCTTGACAACAGGCCTCACTCTGGGGGTCTAACCTGATTGAAGCCTTGACAACAGGCCTCACTCTGGGGGTCTAACCTGATTGAAGCCTTGACAACAGGCCCCACTGTGGGGTCTAACCTGATTGAAGCCTTGACAACAGGCCCCACTGTGGTGTCTAACCTGATTGAATTCTTGACAACAGGCCGCACTGTGGGGTCTAACCTGATTGAAGCCTTGACAACAGGCCCCACTGTGGGGTCTAACCTGATTGAAGCCTTGACAACAGGCCGCTCTGTGGGATCTAACCTGATTGAAGCCTCGACACTGGGGCGCACTGCTGGGGCCTAACCCGATTGAAGCCATAAGATCATGAGACGTAGCAGCAGAAGGAGGACATTCGGCCCATCAAGTCTGCTCCACCATTGAATGAGATCATGGCTGATCTGATAATCCTCAACTCCACTTTCCTGCCTTTTCCCCATAACCCTTGAATGCCTTACTGATTAAAAATCTATCTCAGCCTTGAATATACTTAATGGCCCAGCCTCTACAACCCTCTGCGCTAAAGAATTCCCCAGACTGACTACCCTCAGAGAAGAGATTCCTCCTCATCTCTGTTTTAAATGGGAGACTCCTTACTCTGAGATTATGCCCTCTGGTCCTAGACTCTCCCACAAGGGGAAACAACCTCTCAGCATCTACCCTGTCAAGCCCCCTAAGAATATTATACATTTCAATAAGGTCGCCTCTCATTCTTCCAACCTACTCAACCTCCCCCCGATAAGAAAATCCCTCCATCCCCGGGATCAACCTAGTGAACCTTCTCTGGACTGCTCCCAATGCCAGTATATCTTTCCTTAGATAAGGGGACCAAAACTGTTCACAGTATTCCAGGTGTGGTCTAACTAGTGCCTTGTATAGTTTTAGCAAGACTTCCCTATTTTTATTCTCCATTCCCTTTGAAATTAAGACCAACATTCCATTTACCTCCCCTATTACCTGCTGAACTTGTATGTTAGCTTTTTGTGATTCATGCACGAGGACTCCCAAATCCCTCTGTGCTGCAGCTTTCTGCAGTCTTTCTCCATTTAAATAATATTCAGCTCCTCTATTCTTCCTGCCAAAGTGCAAAACCTCACACTTTCCCACATTATATTCCATCTTTTGCCCACTTACTTAACATGTCTATATCCCTCTGCAGATTCTTTGTGTCAGCCTCACCATTTGCCTTCCCACCTATTTTTGTGTCATCCGTAAACTTGGTGATAGTACATTCGCTTCCCTCATCCAAGTCACTAATAGATATTGTAAATAATTGTGGCCCCAGCACTGATCCCTGTGGCCCTCCACTAGTTACAGGTTGCCATCCTGAAAATGCACCCCCTGTATCCCAACCCTGCATTCTATTAGTTAGCCAATCCTCTATCCATGCTAATATACTACCCCCAACACCATGGGCTCTTTTCTTATTAAGTAGTCTTGTCGAACGCCTTTTGGAAATCTAAATATATTACATCTACTGGTTCCCCTTTATCTATCCTGCTTGTTATCTCCTCGAAGAATTCTAATAAATTTGTCAGGCATGATTTCCCCTTCATGAAGACATGCTGACTCTGCTTGATTATATTATGTATTTCTAAATGCTCTGCTATTACATCCTTTATAATAGACTCTAACACTTTCCCAATGACAGGTGTTAAGCTAACTGGCCTATAGCTGTTTTCCTTCTCCCTTTTTGAATAAGGGTGTTACATTGGCAGTTTTCCAATCCTCTGGGACTTTTCCAGAATCTAAGGATCCTTGGAAGATTCCTACCAGTGCATCCACTATCTCTGTAGCTACTTCCTTTAATATCCTCGGATGCAACCCATCAGGTCCAGGGGACTTATCAGCCTTTAGCCCCTTTAGTTTCCCTAGTAGTTTTTCTCTAGTGATAGTTATTGCATTTATTTCCTGCCCCCGTTTTGTCCCTTGATTATTTAGTACTGGAATGCTATTAGTGTCTTCTACCGTGAAGACCGAAGCAAAATATTTATTCAACTCCTCTGCCATTTCCTGGTTCCCCATTATTATTTCCCCAGCCTCTTTCTCTAAGGGGCCTATGTTCACTTTGGCCTCTCTCTTACTTTTTATATATTTAAAGACGCTCTTACTGTCTGTTTTTATATTACTTGCTTGTTTTACCCTCAAAGTTTATTTTCTCCTTCTATTTTGTTTTTTGGTCACCTTTGGTTGGTTTTTAAAACCTTCCCAATCCCCTGGCTTACCACTAATCTTTGCCACACTGTACGTTTTTTCCTTTTAAGTCGATACTATCCTTAACTTCCTCGGTTAACCAGGGTTGGTTTATCCCCTTCCTACAATCCTTCTTCCTCACTGGGACATATCTTTGTTGTGAGTCATGAACTATTTTCTTAAATAAACGTCTGCCATTGTACATCAACTGTTTTTTCCTGCTAAATTCCTTTCCCAGTCCACTCCCGCCAACTCTGCCCTCATTCCTCTGTAATTACCCTTATTTAAGTTTAGCACAGTTGTTTCTGATCCAGGTTTCTCACCCTCAAACTGAATGCTAAATACGACCATGTTATGGTCACTGTTTCCTAGGGGATCCTTGACTCTTTGAGATCATTTTGTTAAACCTGCCTCATTACACATGACCAGATCCAAAATAGCTTGGTTGGATCCGCAACTTATTGTTCTAAGAAACTGTCCCAAATACACTCAGTTCTTGCTCGTGGCTACCACCGCCAATTTGATTTTCCCAATCGACATGAAGATTAAAGTCACCCGGGATTAATGTACAGCCTTTTTTACCTGCCCTCATTATCTCCTGATTTATCCTACAGTATAACTACTGTCAGGGGGCCTAGAGACTACTCCCACCAGTGTCTTCTTCCCCTTGTTATTTCTTACCTCTGCCCATATGGATTCTACACCTTCCGATCCAAGATCCTTTCTTGCTTTTGTACTTATTCCATCTCGTGTTAACGGAGCTACCCCACCACCCTTTCCTTCCTGCCTGTCCTTTCGAAAAGTCTCACACCCCTGAAAATTTAGTTCCCCAGCTTTGACCTCCTTATAGCCGTCACGGAGACGTGGTTACAAGATCATACCCATTAACCTCTATTGGTGCCGTTAATTCCATTATTTTATTCTGAACACTAAGCGCATTTAAGCCATTAATTGTGCCTTTTTATCATTTTATCCACCCCCCCTTTGGCCCTATTTGCTGCTATTAAAAAAATGTTTATACACTCAGCCCCTTCCTGTCACACTCTGGGTATCATTACTTAAAAAGCCTTGACACCAGGCCGCACTGCCGGGGCCTAACTCGATTGAAGCCTTGACCAAAGGCCGCACTGCTGAGGCCTAACTCGATTGAAACCTTGACCAAAGGCCACACTGCCGGGGCCTAACTCGATTGAAGCCTTGACCAAAGGCCACGCTGCCGGGGCTTAACTCGATTGAAGCCTTGACCAAAGGCCACACTGCCGGGGCTTAACTCGATTGAAGCCTTGACCAAAGGCCGCACTGCCAGGGGGCCTAACTCGATTGAAACCTTGACCAAAGGCCGCACTGCCAGGGGGCCTAACTC
>NW_027597302.1:80000-88508 GCF_964194155.1 Cetorhinus maximus
CAGGGAGACAGAGAGACAGAGGGAGGCAGGGAGACAGAGAGACAGGGAGGGAGACAGAGAGACAGAGGGAGGCAGGGAGACAGAGAGACAGAGGGAGGCAGGGAGACAGAGACAGAGAGACAGAGGGAGGCAGGGAGACAGAGGGAGGCAGGGAGACAGAGGGAGGCAGGGAGACAGAGGGAGGCAGGGAGACAGAGGGAGGCAGGAGACAGAGGGACAGAGGGAGGCAGGAGACAGAGGCAGGGAGACAGAGAGACAGAGGGAGGCAGGGAGACAGAGGGAGGCAGGGAGACAGAGAGACAGAGGGAGGCAGGGAGACAGAGAGACAGAGGGAGGCAGGGAGACAGAGGGAGGCAGGGAGACAGAGAGACAGAGGGAGACAGAGAGACAGAGGGAGGCAGGGAGACAGAGAGACAGAGGGAGGCAGGGAGACAGAGAGACAGAGGGAGGCAGGGAGACAGAGGGAGGCAGGGAGACAGAGGGAGGCAGGGAGACAGAGGGAGGCAGGGAGACAGAGAGACAGAGAGACAGAGGGAGGCAGGAGACAGAGGGAGGCAGGGAGACAGAGGGAGGCAGGGAGACAGAGGGAGGCAGGGAGACAGAGGGAGGCAGGGAGACAGAGGGAGGCAGGGAGACAGAGAGACAGAGGGAGGCAGGGAGACAGAGGGAGGCAGGGAGACAGAGAGACAGAGGGAGGCAGGGAGACAGAGAGACAGAGGGAGGCAGGGAGACAGAGGGAGGCAGGGAGACAGAGAGACAGAGGGAGACAGAGAGACAGAGGGAGGCAGGGAGACAGAGAGACAGAGGGAGGCAGGGAGACAGAGAGACAGAGGGAGGCAGGGAGACAGAGGGAGGCAGGGAGACAGAGGGAGGCAGGGAGACAGAGGGAGGCAGGAGACAGAGGGAGGCAGGGAGACAGAGGGAGGCAGGGAGACAGAGGGAGGCAGGGAGACAGAGGGAGGCAGGGAGACAGAGGGAGGCAGGGAGACAGAGGGAGGCAGGGAGACAGAGGGAGGCAGGGAGACAGAGGGAGGCAGGGAGACAGAGGGAGGCAGGGAGACAGAGGGAGGCAGGGAGACAGAGGGAGGCAGGGAGACAGAGGGAGGCAGGGAGACAGAGGGAGGCAGGGAGACAGAGGGAGGCAGGGAGACAGAGGGAGGCAGGGAGACAGAGGGAGGCAGGGAGACAGAGGGAGGCAGGGAGACAGAGGGAGGCAGGGAGACAGAGAGACAGAGGGAGGCAGGGAGACAGAGAGACAGAGGGAGGCAGGGAGACAGAGAGACAGAGGGAGGCAGGGAGACAGAGAGACAGAGGGAGGCAGGGAGGCAGGGAGACAGAGGGAGGCAGGGAGACAGAGGGAGGCAGGGAGACAGAGGGAGGCAGGGAGACAGAGGGAGGCAGGGAGACAGAGGGAGGCAGGGAGACAGAGGGAGGCAGGAGACAGAGGGAGGCAGAGAGACAGAGAGACAGAGGGAGACAGAGAGACAGAGGGAGGCAGGGAGACAGAGAGACAGAGAGACAGAGGGAGACAGAGAGACAGAGAGACAGAGGGAGGCAGGGAGACAGAGGGAGGCAGGGAGACAGAGGGAGGCAGGGAGACAGAGGGAGGCAGGGAGACAGAGGGAGGCAGGGAGACAGAGAGAGGCAGGGAGACAGAGAGAGGCAGGGAGACAGAGGGAGGCAGGGAGACAGAGGGAGGCAGGGAGACAGAGGGAGGCAGGGAGACAGAGGGAGGCAGGGAGACAGAGGGAGGCAGGGAGACAGAGGGAGGCAGGGAGACAGAGGGAGGCAGGGAGACAGAGGGAGACAGGGAGACAGAGGGAGGCAGGGAGACAGAGAGACAGAGAGACAGAGGGAGACAGAGAGACAGAGGGAGGCAGGGAGACAGAGGGAGGCAGGGAGACAGAGGGAGGCAGGGAGACAGAGGGAGGCAGGAGACAGAGACAGAGGGAGGCAGGGAGACAGAGGGAGGCAGGGAGACAGAGGGAGGCAGGGAGACAGAGGGAGGCAGGGAGACAGAGGGAGGCAGGGAGACAGAGGGAGGCAGGGAGACAGAGGGAGGCAGGGAGACAGAGGGAGGCAGGGAGACAGAGGGAGGCAGGGAGACAGAGGGAGGCAGGGAGACAGGGAGACAGAGGGAGGCAGGGAGACAGAGGGAGGCAGGGAGACAGAGGGAGGCAGGGAGACAGAGGGAGGCAGGGAGACAGAGGGAGGCAGGGAGACAGAGGGAGGCAGGGAGACAGAGGGAGGCAGGGAGACAGAGGGAGGCAGGGAGACAGAGGGAGGCAGGGAGACAGAGACGGAGGCAGGGAGACAGAGACGGAGGCAGGGAGACAGAGACGGAGGCAGGGAGACAGAGACGGAGGCAGGGAGACAGAGACGGAGGCAGGGAGACAGAGACGGAGGCAGGGAGACAGAGGGAGGCAGGGAGACAGAGGGAGGCAGGGAGACAGAGGGAGACAGAGGGAGGCAGGGAGACAGAGGGAGGCAGGGAGACAGAGGGAGGCAGGGAGACAGAGGGAGGCAGGGAGACAGAGGGAGGCAGGGAGACAGAGGGAGGCAGGGAGACAGAGGGAGGCAGGGAGACAGAGGGAGGCAGGGAGACAGAGGGAGGCAGGGAGACAGAGGGAGGCAGGGAGACAGAGGGAGGCAGGGAGACAGAGGGAGGCAGGGAGACAGAGGGAGGCAGGGAGACAGAGGGAGGCAGGGAGACAGAGGGAGGCAGGGAGACAGAGGGAGACAGGGAGACAGAGGGAGGCAGGGAGACAGAGAGACAGAGGAGACAGAGAGACAGAGGGAGGCAGGGAGACAGAGGGAGGCAGGGAGACAGAGGGAGGCAGGGAGACAGAGGGAGGCAGGGAGACAGAGACAGAGGGAGGCAGGGAGACAGAGGGAGGCAGGGAGACAGAGGGAGGCAGGGAGACAGAGGGAGGCAGGGAGACAGAGGGAGGCAGGGAGACAGAGGGAGGCAGGGAGACAGAGGGAGGCAGGGAGACAGGGAGACAGAGGGAGGCAGGGAGACAGAGGGAGGCAGGGAGACAGAGGGAGGCAGGGAGACAGAGGGAGGCAGGGAGACAGAGGGAGGCAGGGAGACAGAGGGAGGCAGGGAGACAGAGGGAGGCAGGGAGACAGAGGGAGGCAGGGAGACAGAGGGAGGCAGGGAGACAGAGACGGAGGCAGGGAGACAGAGACGGAGGCAGGGAGACAGAGACGGAGGCAGGGAGACAGAGACGGAGGCAGGGAGACAGAGACGGAGGCAGGGAGACAGAGACGGAGGCAGGGAGACAGAGGGAGGCAGGGAGACAGAGGAGGCAGGGAGACAGAGGGAGGCAGGGAGACAGAGGGAGACAGAGGGAGGCAGGGAGACAGAGGGAGGCAGGGAGACAGAGGGAGGCAGGGAGACAGAGGGAGGCAGGGAGACAGAGGGAGGCAGGGAGACAGAGGGAGGCAGGGAGACAGAGGGAGGCAGGGAGACAGAGGGAGGCAGGGAGACAGAGGGAGGCAGGGAGACAGAGGGAGGCAGGGAGACAGAGGGAGGCAGGGAGACAGAGGGAGGCAGAGACAAGTGCTAAGTGGGTGGTAAAGGAGGGAGGAGACTCACGTCCCTATCCTGCTCCGGCCTCTTGTCTGCATTCCGACACTGCTCCTCGGTCAGGTTAGTGGCCGTCCCAGTCAGGTTGGCCAGGATGTGCTGCACAAACAGCGTGGGAGTGTTCAAGTGGATACTGGCGGACACATAGAACATCATCTGCTCCTTACCTGTGGGGCAGGGAGAGAGAGAGAGAGAGAGAGAGAGAGAGGAGTGAGCAAGAGAGAGAGAGGGAGGGGTGGGGTGGTGACTGAGAGAGGGGAGGGAGTGACGGGCTGGGGTGGGGGGCTCAGGCGTGTGGGGTCAGTGCCTTGGGTCGGGGGTTCGGGGCAGGTCGGGGTGCTCGCAGTCGGTCGCCGGGCCGATCGGCAAAAGGGCTTCCGTGCGGCGAGTGAAACGCTCCCCCCGACAATGGCCGCCCTCTCTACCCAGAATGCACAGCGGGTTAAGAAAGCTCCCTATTCCCCACCCCCCACACAGACCCCGACCGAGGTCAGAGACCACCCGAGATAGAGGGTGGACATTGCCCCCAGACAGGCTCACCCTGCGCTCCGCAGTGACCACTGTCCACCCTGGGGTGCAGGTAACAGGAGCACCCACCCAAAACCCAGCAGCCCCTTGGCTGGGGGATGGGCGGGGGGTGGTGTGTGGTATTGCGGGGGTGGTTCCCTGACCTACCCACAATACTCTGGGCGTCCGTGCTCAGGATCGATCGGCTCCACGAGTTATTCTGCTGCACCAGGAACGTGTAGAGCATCCGGGTCACCTGGAAGAGACACAGCAGAAAGGGTCAAACACCCCACTCCCCGCAGCCTTTAATACCCCACCCTCCCCCTCACCCTTTAATACCCCACCCTCCCCCTCACTCCCCGCACCCTTTAATACCCCACCCTCCCCCTCACTCCCCGCACCCTTTAATATCCCACCCTCCCCCTCACTCCCCGCACCCTTTAATACCCCACCCTCCCCCTCACTCCCCGCACCCTTTAATACCCCACCCTCCCCCTCACTCCCCGCACCCTTTAATATCCCACCCAGTCTAATCCAACTCTCCCCCTCACTCCCCGCACCCTTTAATACCCCACCCAGTCTAATCCAACTCTCCCCCTCACTCCCCGCACCCTTTAATACCCCACCCAGTCTAATCCAACTCTCCCCCTCACTCCCCGCACCCTTTAATATCCCACCCAGTCTAATCCCACTCTCCCCCTCACTCCCCGCACCCTTTAATACCCCACCCTCCCCCTCACTCCCCGCACCCTTTAATACCCCACCCTCCCCCTCACTCCCCGCAGCCTTTAACACCCCACCCTCCCCCTCACTCCCCGCAGCCTTTAATACCCCACCCTCCCCCTCACTCCCCGCAGCCTTTAATACCCCACCCTCCCCCTCACTCCCCGCACCCTTTAATACCCCCACCTCCCCCTCACTCCCCGCACCCTTTAATACCCCACCCAGTCTAATCCCACCCTCCCCCTCACTCCCCGCAGCCTTTAATACCCCACCCTCCCCCTCACTCCCCGCAGCCTTTAACACCCCACCCTCCCCTCACTCCCCGCAGCCTTTAATACCCCACCCAGTCTAATCCCACTCTCCCCCCTCACTCCCCGCACCCTTTATGTCCCACCCAGTCTAATCCCACCCTCCCCCTCACTCCCCGCACCCTTTAATACCCCACCCTCCCCCTCACTCCCCGCACCCTTTAATACCCCACTCTCCCCCTCACTCCCCGCAGCCTTTAATACCCCACCCTCCCCCTCACTCCCCGCACCCTTTAATACCCCACCCTCCCCCTCACTCCCCGCACCCTTTAATACCCCACCCTCCCCCTCACTCCCCGCACCCTTTAATACCCCACCCTCCCCCTCACTCCCCGCACCCTTTAATACCCCACCCAGTCTAATCCCACCCTCCCCCTCACTCCCCGCAGCCTTTAATACCCCACCCAGTCTAATCCCACTCTCCCCCCTCACTCCCCACACCCTTTAATATCCCACCCAGTCTAATCCCACTCTCCCCCTCACTCCCCGCACCCTTTAATACCCCACCCAGTCTAATCCCACTCTCCCCCTCACTCCCCACACCCTTTAATATCCCACCCAGTCTAATCCCACTCTCCCCCTCACTCCCCGCACCCTTTAACACCCCACCCTCCCCCTCACTCCCCGCACCCTTTAATGTCCCACCCAGTCTAATCCCACTCTCCCCCTCACTCCCCGCAGCCTTTAATACCCCACCCAGTCTAATCCCACTCTCCCCCCTCACCCTTTATGTCCCACCCAGTCTAATCCCACTCTCCCCCTCACTCCCCGCACCCTTTAATACCCCACCCAGTCTAATCCCACTCTCCCCCCTCACTCCCCGCACCCTTTAATGTCCCACCCAGTCTAATCCCACTCTCCCCCCTCACTCCCCGCACCCTTTAATACCCCACCCTCCCCCTCACTCCCCGCAGCCTTTAATACCCCACCCTCCCCGCAGCCTTTAATACCCCACCCAGTCTAATCCCACTCTCCCCCCTCACTCCCCGCACCCTTTAATGTCCCACCCAGTCTAATCCCACTCTCCCCCCTCACTCCCGCACCCTTTAATATCCCACCCAGTCTAATCCCACTCTCCCCCCTCACTCCCCGCACCCTTTAATACCCCACCCTCCCCCTCACTCCCCGCACCCTTTAATACCCCACCCTCCCCCTCACTCCCCGCACCCTTTAATACCCCACCCTCCCCCTCACTCCCCGCACCCTTTAATACCCCACCCTCCCCCTCACTCCCCGCACCCTTTAATACCCCACCCAGTCTAATCCCACTCTCCCCCTCACTCCCCGCACCCTTTAATGTCCCACCCAGTCTAATCCCACTCTCCCCCCTCACTCCCCGCACCCTTTAATACCCCACCCAGTCTAATCCCACTCTCACTCCCCACACCCTTTAATATCCCACCCAGTCTAATCCCACTCACCCCCTCACTCCCCATACCCTTTAATATCCCACCCAGTCTAATCCCACTCTCCCCCTCACTCTCCGCACCATTTAATACCCCCCCAGTCTAATCCCACTCTCCCCCTCACTCTCCGCACACTTTAATATCCCACCCAGTCTAATCCCACTCTCCCCCTCACTCCCCCACACCCTTTAATATCCCACCCAGTCTAATCCCACCTCCCGCTCACTCCCCGCACCCTTTAATATCCCACCCAGTCTAATCCCACTCTCCCCCTCACTCCCTGCACCCTTTAATATCCCACCCAGTCTAATCCCGCTCTCCCCCTCACTCCCCGCACCCTTTAATATCCCACCCAGTGTAATCCCGCTCTCCCCCATCACTCCCCGCACCCTTTAATATCCCACCCAATCTAATCCCACTCTCCCCCTCACTCCCCACACCCTTTAATATCCCACCCAGTCTAATCCCACTCTCACCCTCACTCCCCGCACCCTTTAATGTCCCACCCAGTCTAATCCCACTCTCCCCTCTCACTCCCCGCACCCTTTAATATCCCACCCAGTCTAATCCCACTCTCCCCCTCACTCCCCGCACCCTTTAATATCCCACCCAGTCTAATCCCGCTCTCCCCCTCACTCCCCGCACCCTTTAATATCCCACCCAGTGTAATCCCACTCTCCCCCTCACTCCCCGCACCCTTTAATATCCCACCCAATCTAATCCCACTCTCCCTCTCACTCCCCGCACCCTTTAATATCCCACCCAATCTAATCCCACTCTCCCCCTCACTCCCCGCACCCTTTAATATCCCACCCAGTCTAATCCCACTCTCACTCCCCGCACCTTTTAATACCCCACCCAGTCTAATCCCACTCTCCCCTCTCACTCCCCGCACCCTTTAATATCCCACCCAGTCTAATCCCACTCTCACTCCCCGCACCCTTTAATACCCCACCCAGTCTAATCCCACTCTCCCCCTCACTCCCCCGAGGTTGAGGAAGTGCCGCACTGACGGAGGGGACATTACACTGAGGCGTCTTCCGAGCATCCAGGTGGACGGAAAAGATGGCACGGCCTGTCTCGAGAGGGAGAGCGGGGGAGATCTCCAGGGAACGCCGCAGTTCATGTTATTTCAGCGAACGTTGGGGAGATTCGGAAAGACAATCAGCGGCTTCATCAGCGCTGTTTTTGGAATCGCTCTGTGCCAAAATGAACAGCCCTGTCTCCCAACGCTGACGACCTGTCAAAAGAAGCCCTTCAGCCTCTGTGAAACGGTTGAGGCCTGCGGAGGTGAGGAAATGGCAGTCCCTCCCCAGCCGATGATGCAGCGGTCTCGGCTCCCCTCCCACCCTGCTCTCCGGCACTCCCTTCTGCGCGCAGAGACGCCACCTCTCTTCGCACTCACCGTCTGCGGGTTGGCCGTGATGTTCTCCAGACTGGTGTTGCCCCCGGCCTGACGGTACAGAGTCCGGGCCATCGCCGTCCCCACGCCTGTGAGTGCCTGCAGCGTTGGGGGGAAGAGAGAGAATAACTGCAGGTTAAAACGCTGCTGAATGAGCAGGAAGCATGTTAATATTTACAGGGGGTCCCCGGGAGTGTGTTAATATTTACAGGGGGGTCTCCGGGAGAGTGTTAATATTTACAGGGGGTCTCCGGGAGTCCGTTAATATTTACAGGGGGTCTCCGGGAGTGTGTTAATATTGACAGGGGGTCTCCGGGAGTGTGTTAGTATTGACAGGGGGAACCCCGGGAGTGTGTTAGTATTGACAGGGGGGTCTCCGGGAGTGTGTTAGTATTGACAGGGGGTCTCCGGGAGTGTGTTAATATTGACAGGGGGTCCCCGGGAGTGTGTTAATATTTACAGAGGGTCTCCGGGAGTGTGTTAATATTTACAGGGGGTCTCCGGGAGTGTGTTAGTATTGACAGGGGGTCCCCGGGAGTGTGTTAGTATTGACAGGGGGTCTCCGGGAGT
>NW_027597303.1:5000-22500 GCF_964194155.1 Cetorhinus maximus
CCACATAATTGCCCTTATTTAAGTTCAAAACACTGGTATTAGAGGTCCTCAAGAGACCGAGAATGGAGAATGTGATGAACAATGTATAATTTTTAAGTTGAATTTTTTTTATATGTATGTATTTTTGTGTTAGGGAAGATAGAACAGTTCCTGCTTCACTTAGATTGTTAAAAAGCCTGGGCACCTGGAAGTTTGAATGGACCTATAACGTACATTTTTAATGAGGTTTTACGACGCTTGGAATTGAGGAGAGGGGTTAAAAAAGGGTTTGGGAAGTTAGTTGATTTTGGAAAATGGCACAGAGTACACAAAAAACACTTGTCTGTTGCCTAGCAACAGCACCCAAGTGACACGGAGACAGAAGAAGACGAAGAGCTGAGAGGCAGTTCAGTCAGGAGGTGTCAGAGACAGAGAAGACGGGAATCTTAAGCTGTCTGATAAGAAATGCTGCAACGCCGCTGGGGGCTCTGAGTTTAGGGAGCTCAGGTGCTTGCTCTGCAGTTGAGGCGATAGTGAGTTTAGAGCGCTGGGCTTTGGGTGTCTCGGGGAGAGATGCCAGTCGGGTGAAAAGCATTCGGTGAATGTTCAGGATTCCATCGGCAGAGAAACGTTTGCAACTGCGCCAGCACAAGCAGCAAGCCTTGGGGGCTGGATTTTACTGTCGGCGAGTGCTGAGGGAGCGTCGCCCTGTCGGAGGGTCAGTGCTGAGGGAGCGTCGCCCTGTCGGAGGGTCAGTGCTGAGGGAGTGCCGCACTGTCGGAGGGTCAGTGCTGAGGGAGTGCCGCACTGTCGGAGGGTCAGTAATGAGGGAGTGCCGCACTGTCGGAGGGTCAGTACTGAGGGAGTGCCGCACTGTCGGAGGGTCAGTACTGAGGGAGTGCTGCACTGTCGGAGGTTCAGTACTGAGGGAGCGCCGCGCTGTCGGAGGGTCAGTGCTGAATGAATGTTGCACTGTCGGAGGGTCAGTACTGAGGGAGCACCGCACTGTCGGAGATTCAGTACTGAGGGAGCACCGCACTGTTGGAGCGTCAGTGCTGAATGAAAGTCGCACTGTCGGAGGGTCAAATGGCGGAACTCCCGACGTCACCGCGTCCCACTTAAATTTTCAGGAAGGCGGGGGCGCAGCAGAACCAGCTGTGCGCCCGCCGACCTGTCAATGGTCAATTGAGGCCATTGACAGATCAATTAAAGTCATTAGCGGACCTGTCCGCCCAACCTTAAGATCAGTGGGCAGGCCGGGAGCCCTGGCGGGAAGTAGAGAAAACATGAAATCTCATCCACGGGCGGGATGAGGCTTCATGGCGAGTTTTAAACATTTTAATCAATTTTTTTGGAAATTATGAACACGTCTGGACTCATGTGACATGGGGATATGTAAGGGAACTTTTTTTTTCTTCCAGTTTTAATGTTTTTGAATTTGGAGACGATCTCCCTGAGGCTGCACTTAGCCTCAGGGAGATGAGTTGCGCTCTTTCGTGCACGTGCGCGGAGGAGTGCACTCTCGATTTTAGGGATTCCACCTCTCCCCCACCCCCCCCTCCCCCCCCACCCGCACAGGGAGCGCTTCCGTGCGGGATGTCATGCTGGGCGGGGCTTAATTGGCCCGCCCACATAAAATGGCGCCGCGCCCGCCCATTAACATCCCCCCCCACCCCTGCCATCGGTGGGAGGGAAAATTCAGCCCTTGGTGTCAAGATAGCAGTAACGTCTTCCCTGGGTTTTTGTGCCTGTGGGGATATTGCTGGGATAAGGGAATTTTGGGGAATTGAATTATCATTTGTGTTTGGATATAGCTCATTTTTCTAGTTTTAATAAGTACTTTATCCCTTGTGTCAAAAGTTCATCAGCAGACTCTTGTGAACTTGTTCAGTAACTTCCCTCGGCTTCTAAGATAAAAAGGCTAGGCCCTCTCAAGCCAGGTCTGGCTCTGGGATTTGACTTGCCCAGTACGAACATCAGCTGGGGTTGTAACAGGGATTAATAATGGAAAATGATGGTGGATGAATTGAACAGATGTTTTGCATCTGTCTTCACTGGAGAGGATACAAATAACATGCCAGAAATAGGTGTGAATCAAGCGGTGCAAGGCAGAGAGGAACTTAAAACAATTGCAACCACCGGGCAAAAGGTACTGAGATAATTACTCAAACTAGAAGCCGACTGGTTCCCAGGTTCCAAAGGAACTCCATCCTAGGGTCTTGAGAGAAGTGGCTGCTGAGATAGCAGATGCATGGGTTTTAATTTTCCAAAAGTTCCTAGGTTCTGGAAAGGTCCCATCAGATTGGAAAATAGCCAATGTGACTCCTCTATTCAAGAAAGGAAGGAGACAGGAAGCAGGAAACTGCGGGCCAGATAGCTTCACATCTGCTGAAGGGGAAAACGCTGAAATTTATTGTTGAGGAGGTTATAGAGGGGCGCAGGGAAAATCTCCGTGCAATCGAGCAGAATCAGCAGGGTTTTGCGAAAGGGAAATGGTGTTTGACTGGTTTGCTGGGAGTTCTTTGCAGGAAGGTAGCAAGCAACTTGGATAAAGGGGAACCTGTGGATGTGGTGGTGGTGGTTAGATTTCCAGATGGCATTTGACAAGGTACATGTCAAAGGTTACAATGCAATAGAAGAACTCATGGTTGGGCGGGGCGAGGCATTTCATATTGGCATGGATAGAGGATTGGTTAACTAACAGGAAGCAGAGGGTAGGCATAAGTGGGTCATTTTAGGCAAGATGTAATGAGTGGTTTGCCACAGGGATCAGAGCTATTTACAACCTATATAAATGACTTGGATGGCAGGATTGAATGTACGATTGATACATTTCCTGATGACACAAAGGTAGGTAGGAGATTAAATTGCAAAGAGTCTGCAAAGGCACTTTTTTTTATTCATTCCCGGGATGCGGGTTTCGCTGGCCGGGCCCAGCATTTATTGCCCCATCCCTAATTGCCCCCCTTGAGAAGGTGGTGGGGGGTGAAACGCCTTCTTGAGCCGCTGCAGTCCCCGTGCGTGGTGTAGGTACACCCACGGCGCTGTTAGGGAGGGAGTTCCAGGATTGTGACCCCAGCGACAGTGAAGGAACGGCCGATATATTCCCAAGTCAGGATGGTGAGTGGCTCGGAGGGGAACTTCCGGGCGGTGGTGGTTAGGTGAGTGGGGAAAAATTTGGAAGATGGGATACAATGTGTGAAAAGGTGCACCTATCCACTTTGGCAGGGAGAATCGAAAAGCAGAATATTATTTAAATGGGGAGTGTTGCAGAGCTCTGAGGTGCAGAGGGATCTGGGTGTCCTAGTGCATGAATCACAAAACGTTAGTACGCAGATGCAGCAAGTGATTAGGAAGGTAAATGGAGTGTCGGCCTTTATTGCGAGGTGGATAGAATTTAAAAATAGGGAGGTTTTTCTGCATTTGTACAGGACATTGGTGAGACCACATCTGGAGTACTGTGCACAGTTTTGGTCTCCTTATTTATGGAAGGATACAAAGGCATTGGAAGCAGTTCAGAGAAGGTTCACTCAGCTGATTCCTGGGATCAAGGGGCCATCTTATGATGAAAGGTTGGATGACCTTAGTGAATGGCGGAGCAGGCTTGAGGGGCTGAATGTCCTACTCCTGTTCCTCATTTGTATGTCCGTATGTATATGAGCGAGGCGGAGACAGTTAAGGAACAGGGAGTTAGAGAGTGAGAGGCAGAGAGAGAGAGAGAGTGTGAGAATGACAGAGTGTGAGTGAGAGAGCTAGGGACAGAAGAAGATGGAAAGTGTGAGAGTAAGGAACAGGGAGTTAGAGAGTGAGAGGCAGAGAGAGAGAGAGTGTGAGGATGACAGAGTGTGAGTGAGAGAGATAGGGACAGAGGAAGATGGAAAGTGTGAGAGTGAGACCGAGAGAGAGAGGGAGAGACAGAAAGCATAAGTAACAGAGTGTGTGAGAGACGCATATGAGGGTCAGAAAGAGTGAGACGGAGAGAAAATGGACAATGTGTGATGGGGAGAAGGAGAAAGAAACAATGAGGAGCACAGGAATGGACAGAGAGCGAGAGAGAGGGAGGGGAGAGGGAGGGAGAGACAGAGACTGTGAGGGTGAGGCAGGGACCGAGGCATCTGTGTTGGGGACGAGACCGTTGTTCACCTCCTTGTGGATTGTGCCTTTGCAGAGAAGGTCTGGAGAGAGATGCAGTGGTTTCTGTCGAGGTTCATCCCGAGCAGTTCTGTGACACAGGACTCTGTGCTCTACGGCTGTTCCCAGGGACACACACCCAGACAAACATCAACTGCAGCTGGAGGATCACCAACTCGGTGAAAGACGCTCTTTGGTCTGCCCGAAACTTGTTGGTCTTCCAGCGCAAAGAGTTGTCCCCGAGCGAGTATTGCAGACCGGCACATTCCAAGGTCCAGGACTACGTGCTGAGGGACGCACTAAAGCTTGGAGCAGCCACTGCAAAGGCGCAATGGGGAAAGGTCGTTGTCTAAGACCTTTCTGCCCACAGTGCACCGAGGGGCTGGGAAAGGTGTAGACCCCTCGAGAAATCTATGTTAACATTGTAAATATAGCCTGTGATGGCCAGTGGAGTGAGGCATCTAATGTACTGCATTGAAAAAAATTGGCAGTATCGCATTTTATGTAAAATCGAAATTGAACTGTTACCTCATGCACTTTGATAAATTTTTAGATCGAAGTATATTTTTGAGAAAGGAGAGAGCCAGAGAGACATTAACTGAGAATGAGGCGGTGAGAGAGAGACTGAGAGAAGAGATTGAGAGTGAGAAGGACACAGAGGCATTGGGTCAGATATTCGCGGAGTGGAGGAGAATCCATGGACCTTTAAAAATGGAGCGGGACCTGCACTCAGAAGAGAGAGAATCTAACCATCTCACCTTGATGTTCAATGGCATCACCATCACTGAGTCCCCCACTATCAACATCCTGGGGGTTTTACCATTGACCAGAAACCGAACTGGACCAGCCATATAAATACTGTGGCTACAAGAGCAGGTCAGAGGCTGGGAATCCTGCGGAGAGTCACTCACCTCCTGACTCCCCAAAGCCTCTCTACCATCTACAAGGCACAAGTCAGGAGTGTGATGGAAAACTCCCCACTTGCCTGGATGAGTGCAGCTCCCACAACACTCAAGAAGCTCGACACCATCCAGGACAAAGCAACCGTTTGATTGGCACCCCATCCACAAACATTCACTCCCTCCACCACCGACGCACAGTAGCAGCAGTGTGTGTACCATCTACAAGATGCACTGCAGCAACTCACCAAGGCTCCTTCGACAGCACCTTCCAAACCCATGACCACTACCATCTAGAAGGACATGGGAACACCACCACCTGGAAGGTCCCCTCTGAGCCACTGACCATCCTGACTTGGAAACATATCGGCCGTTCGTTCACTGTCGCTGGGGTCAAAATCCTGAAACTCCCTCACTAACAGCACTGTGAGTGTACCTACACCACAGAGACTGCAGCGGTTCAAGAAGGCAGCTCACCATCACCTTCTCAAGGGCTAATAAATGCTGGCCCAGCCAGCGAAGCCCACATCCCGTGAATAAATAACAATAAAGTCCCACCTCCATTTCTGAATGATGTACAGAGTGCGTGATATGGACTGAATGATGTGCAAAGTGTGTGTCTTATGGACTGAATGATGTGCAGAGTGTGCTATATGGACTGAATGATGTATGGAGTGTGTGATATGGACTGAATGATGTGCAGAGTGAGTGATATGGACTGAATGCTGTGCAGAGTGTGCAATATGGACTGAATGATGTGCAGAGTGTATGATATGGACTGAATGATGTGCAGAGTGTGTGAAATGGACTGAGTGATGTACAGAGTGTGCTATATTGACTGAATGACGTACAGAGTGTGCTATATGACCTGAATGATGTGCTGAGTGTGTGATATGGACTGAATGATGTGCAGACTGTGTTATATGGACTGAATGATATACAATGTGTGTGATATGAACTGAATGATATACAGAGTATGTGATATGGACTGAATGATGTGCTGAGTGTGTGATATGGACTGAATGATGTATGGAGTGTGTGATATGAATTGAATGATGTGCAGAATGTGAGTGATTTGGACTGAATGATTTTGAAGGGTGTGATATGAATTGAATGGTGTGCAGAGTGTGAGTGATATGGACTGAATGATGTGCAGAGTGTGCTATATGGATTGAAAGATGTATGGAGTGTGAGATATGGACTGAATGATGTACAGTGTGCTATATGAACTGAATGATATGCAGAGTGTGTGATATGGACTGAATGATGTACAGAGTGTGTGATATGGACTGAATGATGTGCAGAGTGTGATATGGACTGAATGATGTACAGAGTGTGTGATATGGACTGAATGATGTGCAGTGTGTGAGATATGGACTGAATGATGTACAGAGTGTGCTATATAGACTGAATGATGTGCAGAGTGTACTACATCGACTGAATGATGTGCAGAGTGTGTGATATGAATTAAATGATGTACAGAGTGTGCTACATAGACTGAATGATGTGCAAAGCATGTGACATGGACTGAATGATGTACAGAGTGTGCTATATGGACTGAATGATGTGCAGAGTATGTGATATGGACTGAATGATGTACAGAGTGTGTGATATGGACTGAATGATGTGCAAAGCGTGTGACATGGACTGAATGATGTACAGAGTGTGCTATATGGACTGAATGATGTGCAAAGCGTGTGACATGGACTGAATGATGTACAGAGAGTGCTATATGGATTGAATGATGTGCAGAGTGTGTGATATGGACTGAATGATGTACAGAGTGTGCTATGTGGACTGAATGATGTGCAGAGTGTGTGATATAGACTGAATGATGTGCAGAATGTGTGATATGGACTTAATGATGTGCAGAGTGTATGATATGGATTGAATGGTGTCCAGAGAGTGCTATGTGGACTGAATGATGTGCAGAGTGTGTGATTTGGACTGAATGATGTGCAGAATGTGAGTGATTATGGACTGAATGATGTGCAGAGTGTGCTATATGGACTGAATGATGTACAGTGTGTGCGATATGAACTGAATGATGTATGGAGCGTGTGATATGGACTGGATGATGTACAGAGTGTGCTATATGGACTGAATGATATGCAGAGTATGTGATATGGACTGAATGATGTCCAGAGAGTGCTATATGGACTGAATGATGTGCAGAGTGTGTCATATGGACTGATGATGTACAGAGTGTTCTGTATCGACTGACTGATGTGCAGAGTGTGTGATATGGATTGAATGATGTCCAGAGAGTGCTATATGGACTGAATGATGTGCAGAGTGTGTGATATGGACTGAATGATGTGCAGAGTGTGTGATATCGACTGAATGATGTACAGAGTGTGCTATATGGACTGAATGATGTACAGAGTGTTCTGTATCGACTGACTGATGTGCAGAGTGTGTGATATCGACTGAATGACGTACAGAGTGTGCTATATGGACTGAATGATGTACAGAGTGTTCTGTATCGACTGACTGATGTGCAGAGTGTGTGATATGGATTGAATGATATCCAGAGAGTGCTATATGGACTGAATGATGTGCAGAGTGTGTGATATGGACTGAATGATGTGCAGAGTGTGTGATATCGACTGAATGATGTACAGAGTGTGCTATATGGACTGAATGATGTACTGAGTGTGCTATATCGACTGAATGATGTGCAGAGTTGGTGATATGGACTGAATGTTGTACCGAATGTGTGATATGGATTGAATGATATGCAAAGTTTGCTATATGGACTGAATGATGTATGGAGTGTGTGGTATGGACTGAATGATGTTTGGAGTGTGTGATATGGACTGAATGGTGTGCAAAGTGTGTGCTTTGGATTGATTTATGTACAGATTGTGCTGTATGGACTGAATGATATATTGAGTGTGTGATATGGATTGATTGATGTACAGAGTGTGTGATATGGACTGAATGATGTACAGAGTGTGGGATATAGACTGAATGATGCACAGTGTGTGATATGGACTGAATGATGTATAGAGTGTGTGATATGAATTGAATGATGTGCAGAGTGTGTGATATGGACTGAATTATGTACAGAGCATGTGATATGGACTGAATGATGTACAAAGTGTGTGTTATGGACTGAATGATGTGCAGAATGTGTGATATGGACTGAATGACGTACAGAGTGTGTGATATGAACTGAATGATGCACAGAGTGTGTGATATGGACTGAATGAAGTATAGAGTGTGTGATATGGACTGAATGAAGTATGAAGTGTGTGATATGGACTGAATGAAGTATGGAGTGTGTGATATGAATTGAATGATGTGCAGAGTGTGTGATATGGACTGAATGATGTATGGAATATGTGATATGGACTGAATGATGCGCAGAGATTGTGATACGGACTGAATAATGTGCTGTGTGATATGGACTGAATGATGTACAGAGTGTGTGATATGGACTGAATAATGTGCAGAGTGTGTGATATGGACTGATGAAGTATGGAGTGTGTGATATGAATTGAATGATGTGCAGAGTGTGTGATATAGACTGAATGTTGTACCGAGTGTGTGATATGGACTGAATGTAGTACGGAGTGTGTGATATGGATTGAATGATGTGCAGAGTGTGCGATACGGTCTGAATAATGTGCAGAGTGTGTGATACGGACTGAATGATGTGCAGAGGTTGTGATACGGACTGAATAACGTGCAGAGTGTGCCACATGAGCTGAATCGTGTGCGATAGGCCCTGATGATTTCTCACAGAGAAGGAGTCAAAGAACGGACCAACCACACCTCAGACGATTTGCTATCCATGCCCATTTAATCCAGTACCAAAATCGTACTGTTCATACCTCCAGTCAATGTAACAAAAATATACATACAGATATATAGATTATTTTATTTAGGAGATTCGCAATGCAAGGCATTCAAACAAAAGTTCAGTTACAAACGCTTCAAAAATATTCAACCAATGCTCAGTGAAACTCAAGATCGAGGTGAGCAACACATGGTAAAAAGGGAGAATGGAATGAAATAATTTTCTTTAAAACACTTAAATAAATTGCCGTGTTTATATGTGCAGTACATGAGTGGGCGCATATACTGCAATCTTGTGGTATACATTATCAATGTATGAACAAATCAATAACTCCACTGCAAACCGATCCCTGTTAAACAGCCAATAACCCTCTTTACCGTTAATCGTTTCAATACTAAAGGAGTGTTCCTTCACACACACACTGAAATCACTATTACAGGAGTGTTCCTTCACACCCGGACTCACACACACACACACTGAAATCACTATTACAGGAGTGTTCCCTCACACCCGGGCTCACACACACACTGAAATCACTATTACAGGAGTGTTCCTTCACACCCGGGCTCACACACACACACTGAAATCACTATTACAGGAGTGTTCCTTCACACCCGGGCTCTCACACACTCACTGAAATCACTATTAAAGGAGTGTTCCTTCACACCCGGGCTCTCACACACACACACTGAAATCACTATTAAAGGAGTGTTCCTTCACACCCGGGCTCACACACACACTGAAATCACTATCAAAGGAGTGTTCCTTCACACCCGGGCTCACACACACACACTGAAATCACTATTAAAGGAGTGTTCCTTCACACCCGGACTCACACACACACACTGAAATCACTATCAAAGGAGTGTTCCTTCACACCCGGACTCACACACACACACTGAAATCACTATTAAAGGAGTGTTCCTTCACACCCGGACTCACACACACACACTGAAATCACTATTAAAGGAGTGTTCCCTCACACCCGGGCTCACACACACACTGAAATCACTATTAAAGGAGTATTCCTTCACACCCGGGCTCTCACACACACACTGAAATCAATATTAAAGGAGTATTCCTTCACACCCGGGCTCACACACACACTGAAATCACTATTAAAGGAGTGTTCCTTCACAACCGGACTCACACACACTGAAATCACTATTGAAGGAGTGTTCCTTCACACCCAGGCTTACACACACACACACACTGAAATCAATATTAAAGGAGTGTTCCTTCACAACCGGACTCACACACACTGAAATCACTATTAAAGGAGTGTTCCTTCACACCCGGGCTCACACACACACACTGAAATCACTATTAAAGGAGTGTTCCTTCACAACCGGACTCACACACACTGAAATCACTATTAAAGGAGTGTTCCTTCACAACCGGACTCACACACACTGAAATCACTATTAAAGGAGTGTTCCTTCACACCCAGACTCACACACACACTGAAATCACTATTAAAGGAGTGTTCCTTCACACCCGGGCTCACACACACACTGAAATCACTGTTAAAGGAGTGTTCCTTCACACCCGGGCTCACACACACACACACTGAAATCACTATTAAAGGAGTGTTCCTTCACACCCGGGCTCACACACACACACTGAAATCACTATTAAAGGAGTGTTCCTTCACGCCCAGACTCTCTCACACACTGAAATCACTATTAAAGGAGTGTTCCTTCACACCCGGGCTCACACACACACTGAAATCACTATTAAAGGAGTGTTCCTTCACACCCGGGCTCACACACACACTGAAATCACTATTAAAGGAACATTCCTTCACACCTGTGTTCACACAATCAACAATGCGTGCGAGCGAATACATTTCAATGTCTGTTCGGTGCCAATATGCGTCTGGTGGGCCTCCCTTGTCTCTCTAGTTGGTGGAGGTCGCGGGTTTGGAAGGTGCTGTCAAAGCAGCCTTGGCGAATTACCGCAGAGCGCCCTGTCTACAGGTCGCACTGTCGCCTCTGCCGGTCGGCGGGGGAGGGAATATGTGTTTTTCACGTGTCATCGGGAGGCTGTGCGCTCGAGGGGATAGCGCCAGGGTCGCGAGAGGTCGTTTAAATCGCTCAAGCTACAGGGCCGTCCCTGGCAAGTCCGACGTTTCATGGTCGAATCGGGCTCCCGAGGGCTGTGAAGGGTCCACCGCGTTCCCACGGACCCCCACACACACACACACACACACACGGGCCAGGCCGGGTAACGGGTGCAGATTCCCCTTCCCGAAGGGAGACTCGTGGACCTGGTGGGTTTTTTTTTTGTAAGAAGCCGTTAGCTTCTTGGTCACCGTCACCGATCCTTGCTTTCGATTCTGGCTTTATCTACTGATCGGGGGCTTCAACGTGACCAGTTGACCAGGGCCGGGATTTGTCGATGAAGTCGCCTGTTGGGAGCACAGACAGTCGGATGTTGCTTCCCAACCGGGGTGGGGGGGGGTGTACGTGGTCACCGAAACAGTTTTGCCTTCCGCTCGCTGGGGACAAATGCAAGAATGCCAAATTTCAAAGCATCCCAACAATTTCTTAAAAATTCAATCGACGGGGGCCTGGGCGTCGCTGGGGCTGGACCAGCGTTTATGGCCCACCCCTGGCTGGGGAATCCCTGGCTCAGAGGGGGCACTTTAAGAGTCGACCACGTCGCTGTGGGGTCTGGAGTCACGTGTAGGCCCAGACCGGGTAAGGGCGGTCAGATTTCCTTCCCTGAAGGGCATTAGCGAACCGGATTGGGGTTTTTTTTTTAACAACAATCGACAATGGTTTTCCCGGTCGCCACCATTCCAGATTTTTATCGAATTCAAATTCCACCATCTGCCCGCGGTGAGGTTTGAACCCGGGTCCCTGGAAGCATTACCTGGATTACTAGCCCATTTGCACCGCAGGAGGGAAAGGGTGCTGATTGGTTGGCAAGTGGACCCCTGATTGGCCGAGACGCCGCCGTGGAGATAGCACCGAGGAACTTTAGGCTCTCTATTAGCGTCCGAGCGAGGTCACGAGGTGTGAACATGTTCCTTTTGTTTGCAGAGGACAGGCCCCTGTGAACGAATGGATGTCACTTACAGCACGCTCAAATGAGCCACGTGACGAGCTCGAATGGGTTGTTAGTGTAGTTATTGGCGCACTCTGGATTGTTCAGCAGGTGCTGTCCAGTTGCTGAAATTGCATCTAAACAGGATCAAACCAGCCTTGCGCCTTTGCTCTGAGTTCCCAAGGAGCTTGGGTAGGGGGGGAGGGGGGGCGGTGGTCATTCCCCTGTCGCCGTCTCCATGGCCACGCCTCAGCCCCGTCAAGAGTCGGCTTGCCAACCAATCAGCTCTCCATTCTCTCCGGCAGTGCAAAATCGTCGGGGCGATCGTCTGAAATCTGGCGATTCTTGCGTTTGTCCCGGTGTGCGCCGGAGGCGAGGCTTCAGAGAGACGCGCCCTTGTTTTCAACAACAACACCCAACAGCCTGTCGACCATTCGGCCGGGCCTCTGTGGGATGGTCGGTCCAGTTAGGATGAGCACTCGCTCTGCTGGAGCGCTCCCGGGTTCTTAAGCCTCAGGGACGTCCCGGCCCAGGTGTGCGTGACCTGCATCGCCCACGCCACCACCCACGCTCTGGTTCTCTTCAGCCAAGACGGGGTACGGAGGGTCAGGGCGAGAGTGAACAAGCCCCACCCCCACACCCCACCACCCCCAGCCACCCCTCCACCATCCCCCACCACTGCCATTTCTACCATTCAGTGCCCAAGGACACTCCAAGACACGGGAAACGAAGAGCAGCTGATAAGGTATGGTCACTGTACTGTCATGTCGGGAATCGCGGCAGCCTATTAGCGCACAGCAAGCTCCCGCCAATTGTAATGAGATCATGAGGCAAGATCTGCTTACCTGGCGCTGGTGATTCTGGGTCGGGAGAGCGCAGGAGCCTCCAGGTGCTCTTCCCCCAAACTGGGAGTCAGGAGGTCCTTCGCTCCCACCCCAGAGGGCAGACTGGGGCCTCAGCTCAGCATCTCAGTAATGCCCTTCCTATAATGGGGCCCTCCCTCAGTACTGACCCTCTGACAGTGCGGCGCTCCCTCAGTACTGACCCTCTGACAGTGCGGCGCTCCCTCAGTGCTGACCGTCCGACAGTGCGGCGCTCCCTCAGTACTGACCCTCCTACAGTGCGGCGCTCCCTCAGTACTGACCCTCCGACAGTGCGGCGCTCCCTCAGTACTGACCCTCCGACAGTGCAGCACTCCCTCAGTACTGACCCTCCGACAGTGCAGCACTCCCTCAGTACTGACCCTCCGACAGTGCGGCGCTCCCTCAGTACTGACCCTCCGACAGTGCGGCGCTCCCTCAGTACTGACCCTCCGACAGTGCGGCGC
Organism: Cetorhinus maximus; assembly: GCF_964194155.1. Lineage (NCBI taxonomy): Eukaryota > Metazoa > Chordata > Chondrichthyes > Lamniformes > Cetorhinidae > Cetorhinus > Cetorhinus maximus. Next base: position 18,193 of record NW_027597303.1, read on the forward strand.
TCCCTCAGTACTGACCCTCCGACAGTGCAGCACTCCCTCAGTACTGACCCTCAGACAGTGCGGCGCTCCCTCAGTACTGACCCTCCGACAGTGCAGCGCTCCCTCAGTACTGACCCTCCGACAGTGCGGCGCTCCCTCAGTACTGACCCTCCGACAGTGCTGCGCTCCCTCAGTACTGACCCTCCGACAGTGCGGCGCTCCCTCAGTACTGACCCTCCGGCAGTGCGGCGCTCCCTCAGTACTGACTCTCCGACAGTGCGGCGCTCCCTCAGTACTGACCCTCCGAAAGTGTGACGCTCCCTCAGTACTGACCCTCCGACAGTGCGGCACTCCCTCAGTACTGACCCTCCGACAGTGCGGTACTCCGTCAGTACTGACCCTCCGACAGGGCAGCACTCCCTCAGTACTGACCCTCCCACAGTGCAGCACTCCCTCAGTACTGACCCTCCGACAGTGCGGCACTCCCTCAGTACTGACCCTCCGACAGTGCGGTGCTCCCTCAGTACTGACCCTCCGACAGTGCAGCACTCCCTCAGTACTGAGCCTCCGACTGTGCGGCGCTCCCTCAGTGCTGACCCTGCAGTCGTGGACAACCCTGGGGAGTGTCGGCCTGGAATATTGGTGGGGCGGGGAGGGTGGCGGAGGGGAGCTCGAGTCTCTGGAGTGGGAGGCAGGTCCTGAAGCCAAAAGCCTCAGAGGCCGGGAGAAAGTCGACCTGTGAGCCACAGCGAATGATGTTGGGACACTGATGTCAGCATAATTGTCACTGTAAAGCATATAGAGCGCAGTTGCTAGGCACAGCTGGTCGCTAAGGAGATGAGAATGAGTGTAGAGTATAGACTAGTCCCTACAGGGAGAGCAAGCCACACAACACCCCACCCACCCCCCAATCTCTAGATGAACCCCATTGGTTACAGTATCTTCTTTGCGAATGAGGGACATGCTGATGATAAGCAGTTGGACGATGAGGCGAGGGAGGGAGATAGAGCGACATCTCAGCAGAAGCCAGGTCGTTGTGTTCACACTCAGCGCCCGCTCAGTCCCATCCATTATCCTTCACCATGTGGGCCAGTTCAATGATATACTTGCCCTCCTTGTACTTCTGACTGCTTTCAAACGCATGTTCCTATTGGTCAGACAAGACCCAGGGTCAGTCAGCATCGAACACAACCTGGTCACAACTCTACATCACAGTCCCACTCCCATTCCCAGCAATCCCACTGGACCCAAACCCCTTCCCGTTCACTCCCACTGTACACAATTCCACAGGACCCAAACCCCTTCCCGTTCACTCCCACTGTACACAATCCCAATGGACCCAAACCCCTTCCCGTTCACTCCCACTGTCCACAATCCCAATGGAAACAAAGCCCTTCCCGTTCACTCCCACTGTACACAATCCCAACGGACCCAATCCCTTCCCATTCACTCCCACTGTACACAATCCCAATGGACCCAAATCCCTTCCCATTCACTCCCACTGTACACAATCCCAATGGACCCAAACCCCTTCCCATTCACTCCCACTGTCCACAATCCCAATGGAAACAAAGCCCTTCCCGTTCACTCCCACTGTCCACAATCCCAATGGAAACAAACCCCTTCCTGTTCTCTCCCACTGTCCACAATCCCAATGGACCCAAACTCCTTCCCGTTCACTCCCACTGTACACAACCCCAATGGACCCAAACCCCTTCCCGTTCACTCCCACTGTACACAATCCCAATGGACCCAAACCCCTTCCCGTTCACTCCCACTGTACACAATCCCAATGGACCCAAACCCCTTCCCGTTCACTCCCACTGTACACAATCCCAATGGACCAAACCCCTTCCCGTTCACTGCCACTGTACACAATCCCACAGGACCCAAACCCCTTCCCGTTCACTCCCACTGTATACAATCCCAATGGAAACAAACCCCTTCCCGTTCACTCCCACTGTCCACAATCCCAATGGACCCAAACCCCTTCCCGTTCACTCCCACTGTCCACAATCCCAATGGACTCAAACCCCTTCCCGTTCACTCCCACTGTCCACAATCCCAATGGACTCAAACCCCTTCCCGTTCACTCCCACTGTACACAATCCCAATGGACCCAAACCCCTTCCCGTTCACTCCCACTGTACACAATCCCAATGGACCCAAACCCCTTCCCGTTCACTCCCACTGTACACAATCCCAATGGACACAAACCCCTTCCCATTCACTCCCACTGTGCACAATCCCAATGGACCCAAACCCCTTCCCATTCACTCCCACTGTACACAACCCCAATGGACCCAAACCCCTTCCCATTCACTCCCACTGTACACAATCCCAATGGACCCAAACCCCTTCCCATTCACTCCCACTGTACACAATCCCAATGGACCCAAACCCCTTCCCGTTCACTCCCACTGTACCACAATCCCAATGGAACAAAGATCACACTGTCACCCCTCCCCTCCACTGCCTCCCCTCGCAATTGCCCGCTGCTAGGCCAGGCTTTCCCATCACTTACATACTTCCAGCCCAGGGTGGTTTTGCAGTTCTCGCAGTAGATATCAGCCACAGCGTGAAGCCCAGTCAGGAGCACCCGTTCCTCCGCTGGTCCACACCCAATGTTCACCCTGCAGCATTGGGTCACACAAGCGGCACGGTGAGAGAAGATGGGGCAGAGCAATTAAACCGCCGCATCCGGCAGATAGCAAGGGTAGACAGTGAAACAGAATGCCACCCAGAGAAAGACAGGGTAATGGGATCAGCTGACCTGCATCCCCTGAGGGTCAGGGTTCACCCCTGCCAAATCCAACAGTGAGGGATACACACACTGTCGGGGTAATGTACAGGGAGCTCTACACTGTGTCTAACCCGTGCTGTACCTGCCCTGGGAGCGCTCGATGCTGACACTGGGTATAAAGTGGGGAGAGGGTAGGACACTGTCAGGGTAATGTAGAGGGAGCTCTACACTGTATCTAACCCATGCTGTACCTGCCCTGGGAGCGCTCGATGCTTACACTGGGTATAAAGTGGGGGACACACTGTCAGGGTAATGTAGAGGGAGCTCTACACTGTATCTAACCCGTGCTGTACCTGCCCTGGGAGCGCTCAATGCTTACACTGGGTATAAAGTGAGGGGGACGCTGTCAGGGTAATGTAGAGGGAGCTCGACACTGTATCTAACCCGTGCTGTACCTGCCCTGGGAGCGCTCGATGCTTACACTGGGTATAAAGTGGGGAGAGGGTGGGACACTGTCGGGTTAATGTAGAGCGAGCTCTACACTGTATCTAACCCGTGCTGTACCTGCCCTGGGAGCGCTCGATGCTGACACTGAGTATAAAGTGGGGAGAGGGTGGGACACTGTCGGGGTAATGTAGAGGGAGCTCTACACTGTATCTAACCCGTGCTGTACCTGCCCTGGGAGCGCTTGATGCTTACACTGGGTATAAAGTGGGGAGAGGGTAGGACACTGTCAGGGTAATGTAGAGGGAGCTCTACACTGTATCTAACCCGTGCTGTACCTGCCCTGGAAGCGCTCGATGCTGACACTGGGTATAAAGTGGGGGACACACACTGTCTGGGTAATGTAGAGGGAGCTCTACAATGTATCTAACCCATGCTGTACCTGCCCTGGGAGCGCTCGATGCTGAGACTGGGTATAAAGTGGGGAGAGAGTGGGACACTGTCGGGGTAATGTAGAGGGAGCTCTACACTGTATCTAACCCCGTGCTGTACCTGCCCTGGGAGCGCTCGATGCTGACACTGGGTATAAAGTGGGGAGAGGGTGGGACACTGTCGGGGTAATGTAGAGGGAGCTCTAAACTGTAGCTAACCCGTGCTGTACCTGCCCTGGGAGCGCTCGATGCTGACACTGGGTATAAAGTGGGGAGAGGGTGGGACACTGTCGGGGTAATGTAGAGTGACCTCTACACTGTATCTAACCCCGTGCTGTACCTGCCCTGGGAGCGCTCGATGCTGACACTGGGTATAAAGTGGGGAGAGGGTGGGACACTGTCGGGGTCATGTAGAGGGAGCTCTACACTGTATCTAACCCATGCTGTACCTGCCCTGGGAGAGCGCTCGAGGCTGACACTGGGTATAAAGTGGGAAGAGGGTGGGACACTGTCGGGATAATGTAGAGGGAGCTCTACACTGTATCTCACCCGTGCTGTACCTGCCCTGGGAGAGCGCTCGATGCTGACACTGGGTATAAAGTGGGGAGAGGGTGGGACACTGTCGGGGTAATGTAGAGGGAGCTCCGCACTGTATCTAACCCGTGCTGTACCTGCCCTGGGAGTGCTCGATTCTGACACTGGGTATAAAGT